>NW_017670287.1:1214571-1236255 GCF_001879085.1 Nicotiana attenuata
ATGTCTAAAAAGGCACAACTCAGGGATTGGAGAACTAATGTTGGCAAAAGGCGACTAGGGAATGGAGGCCCTATGTCTAAAAGGCACAACTCGGGGAGTGGAGCCCTAATGTTGGAAAAAGACGACTAGGGAATGGAGGCCCTATGCCTAAAAGGCACAACTCAGAGATTGGAGCCCTAATGTTGGCGAAAGGCGACTAGGGAAGGGAGGCCCTATGCCTAAAAAGGCGCAACTCGGGGATTGGAGCCCTAATGTTGGCGAAAGGCGACTAGGGAATGGAGGCCCTATGTCTAAAAGGCACAACTCAGGGATTGGAGCCCTAATGTTGGCGAAAGGCGACTAGGGAATGGAGGCCCTATGTCTAAAAAGGCACAACTCAGGGATTGGAGCCCTAATGTTGGCAAAAGGCGACTAGGGAATGGAGGCCCTATGTCTAAAAGGCACAACTCAGGAATTGGAGCCCTAATATTGGTGAAAGACGACTAGGGAATGGAGGCCCTATGTCTAAAAAGGCACAACTCAGGGATTGAAGCCCTAATGTTGGCAAAAGGCGACAAGATTGATATTGGGGATTCTAAACTATCATTCATTCATTTTTTTTTAATTTTCTTATTTTTTTCAATTTTCATTTCTTTTTTTAATAAAAATGCAGGAAAGAATTTGGAGGAAACTTTCCTTTTAGGTTGATTCCTTGCTGCAAAGCTGTTTCTAGCACTTGCGCATTTCGTTTCCTTTTTGGTTGCACCTGCTTCTTGCACGGTTGCTTGGATTGCACCTGTTTCAATTTTTCAAACAAAGAACAATTGTTAGTTTGAAACGGTAGTTGGTTTTGTGGCCTTGATTAGTTTTGATCACTCGATCTCGGCCCAGCTTCTTTGATGAAGATCTCAACTGCAACTATTTGCTCCCTGAGGATCGATTCATTTAAGGCCCTGTAGAACCTTTGATTTTTCCAGACTTTGCCATGATGTTTGGTCGGTGGGACTCAACTTTCAACTTTATTTCGCCTTCGTAGGCCTTTCATTTCTGATTTTTTTTTCTTTTTCTTTCCTTTTCTTTTCTTTTCTTCGAAACATTGAGGAACTTTTGTCTCCTCAAACTTTGCTGCAATGGCTAGTCGCGTGGGACTTAACCTTTTCCATCTTTATTTCGCCTTCGTAGGCCTTTCATTTTTGACTTCATTCTTCCAACTTCAATTTCAGAGCATTTGGGGCACCTTGGCTTTTCAAACCTTTGCCAAGATGGTTAGCCACGTGGGACTCAACCTTTTCAACTTCAATTGCCTTTATAGGCGCTTCAATTTTATTTTCTCCTTCCAGGAGTTTTGATTTTGAAGCATCGGCCGCCATGGCTAGACGGGGTCGACTTGATGCCCGTGACGAGTTTGGGTGCCTTTCTGCACATTAGCTCGCGTCAAATGAAAGCCCTAGAAATCAGTCTTGCCATCCCTTCTTTGTCTCAGTTTAGACCGAAAGGGATTCAAAGAAAACGAACAAGGGAATGGAGAATGAGTTTAAAACAAGAAATGTCCCTTTCGGGGAAAGGAAAGAAGGACTTATCTGGAGTACATGCGGACTTCAATGAACATGACATGCCTTTTGGACTGGATGCCTGATCTGTGTAAACCGTCCGACTCTCAAAAATTCATCACAACTTTTGCTTCAAAATTCGAGAAACCTTGCTAGGACTTTGTCGGCGCCGATGGCTGTGAGGATCCTCTTTTCGATCAGGGGCGTCCTTTGCGGGTTTTCACGAGCTGACCTTTCTTATTTCTCTTCTCACCATCGCCGTATAGTGCCCGTGTGGGTTTTCACTAACAAGACTCTCTCATTTTGATTTTTCTCTGCTTACCAGCGCCTTACGGTGCCCGTGTGGATTCACTAATAAGACTCTCTTATTTTATTTCTCTCATTTTGTTGTATCAGATCCAAATAACTCTAACCTCCCATTTTGAACCTCTTTGCCGATTGATCAGAAGGACTTGAACAAGGTTTGGGGTAAAAAGAATTTGGACTGAATTACAACTTTGGAACCTTTCGGGCGAGATCATCGCCGAACCATTATAACTTCTGCCCCAGTTTCACTTTTGTGGTACTTTGGATTTTTATTTTGGTGTGACTGAACCCAGAGAGAGGCTGACTACGTATCCTTTCGGAATCAAGTCGAATGTAGTTCAGGAAAAATATTTTGTTGTTATTTTTTTTTATGTTTTGTTTCTGTTTTTTTTTTCTTTTCCTCTTTTTTTTTCATTTTTTTTTTTTGCATTTTCTTTGTCTTTTCTTCCTTTCCCTTTTTTGTATCTTTCTTTTCTTTTTGTTCTCTTTTCTTTTTCTTTTTTTTTCATTTCATTTTTCAATAACACTTTCAGGTTCCAAAGAGGAAAATCAAAGAATGGGAGCCGACTCAAAGGGTTTGCAAAGGGTTGATAGTGTTTGGGTAGCGAGAATGAAAGCCTTCGTCATCCCAACCGGAGAATATTAGAACTATATGGAGGATCCAACATAGTACCTTTTCACTGCATTTGCATTGACAGTTGTTTCAGGGACATTTCCTTCGATGTGTCCCAAGTACAACGCACTCTTTTGGCAGTACTCTTGTTGTAATGTATGGACCTTTCCAATTTTGGAACAAATTTTCCTTCAGTTGTTCAAACTCTTTGTCTTATTTCCTTAAACTTTATCCTCTTTGCATTCTGGCTCTTGACTCATTATTTCGAGGTCTGACAGCTTTCAGGATCCGGGCATGAAGTCCGCAAGCATGTCATGTTATTGAAATCTGTATTTAACAGAACTGAAAAGAGAATAAGAAAAATGACAAGATTAAGAAAAGAGACATTCCTAGACAATGAAATATTAATTTCATTTGATTTTTTTTTTTGATTTTTGATTTTTTGATGATGATTTTTCTTTCAATTTTGAAGATAGAAGGGTTTACATCGGAAAGTAAGACAATAAAGTAAAACATCCGGATCACACCTTGAGATAATCCGGATGCAGAAAGGATAGCAAGACTGGCAACCGAGACTCCCGTCTGATGGGGAACTTTCATGCTTGGCGATCATTTTTTGGCTTTTCTTCTATCTCAGCAATGACTGCAATGGCCTTCAGTGCCGGATCAAATTCCTCAGCTTCACAAATCATTCCGACTAATGGCCTAGTGTTGTGAGCAAGCAACAGATTGTTCATCACGTCGGGAGCTTCTTCATCCCGAAAAATGATTCTTTCAACTTCAATCAAATCCTCAACTATCCTTTTGAGGGTCCAACAGTCCTCTGTACTGTGTCCCACTGCTCCAGAGTGGTATTCACATGTAGCATCAGCTCGGTGCGAGGCGGACTCGGGGTTCGGCCGGTTCGGGGCCACTGGCTGCAATAGATTTAGCCTGATTAGCTTTTGAAACAAGCTTGAATATGATTCACCAATAGGGGTGAATTGATTCTTTCTGAGAGGCTCTCTTGGGCAAGGACTGTATTGGGGATCATTTGGTTGAGGATTATATGGAGCTTGGTAAGGATGGGCATTTCTTGGAGGTGGAGCTCGGTTTTATGTATAATGTTGTGGCTGGGTGTAAGATTGCGCGCTCATCACCGCATAGGGAGGAGGTGCCACGACATAAACAACATCTGAAAAGGGATAATAGTATGGTGGGGCGATATGAGGCACATATGATTGGCTGAATGACCTGTGGGCCCCCCTCGAGCTTGAAATCATCATGACTCCCTCTTCACTCCCATTTCTGTTTATCAAACCCTCCAAACCATTCTGAGCAAACTGTGATGTGGCATTAAAAGCAGCATGACTCAAGATTCGGCCCGTTTTCAGACCGTCTTCAACCATTTCCCCAATTTTGATAGCCTCGGTGAACGCCTTACCCACAACAGACATCATGTTCTGGAAGTAGTCAGTTGGGCCTGCAGAAAACCCGTGACCATTTCAGTTTCATCCATTGGAGGCTTTACACTAGCAGCTTGCTCACGCCATTTGACAGCATATTCGCGGAAGCTTTCCTCAGTTTTCTTTTTCAAATTGGACAAGGAATTTCTGTCGGGAGCGATGTCCACATTATATTGGAACTGGCGGACGCGAGCCATATCATCCCACACATGCCAATGAGTAATTTCTTGATCCGTATACCACTCAGAAGCGATTCCGGTGAGGCTTTCCCCAAAATAGGCCATTAGCAGCTCCTCTTTTCCATCAGCACCCCTCAACGGATTACAGTGTCGTTTCAGATGAGCAACCGGGTCTCCATGCCCGTTGTACTTCTCAAATTTTGGCATCTTGAAGCCAGCTGGCAGGTGGACTTGGGGAAACATACAGAGGTCAGAGTATGAGACACTCTTTCGACCACTTAGAGCTTGGATGTTTTCCGTGCTCTGTTCCAGGCTCTTCATCTTCCGAGCCATTTCCTCTTGCTCGAGATTTTTAACAGCCTTTTCTTGCCCCGTTGCAAGATCATATTGCTGAGGTTGAGTGAAAGAGTATGGGGTCATATATGTTATTTCTTGTTGAAGTTGTGGACCTTGAAATGTGAACATTGGGAGCGGTGCCCTTGAAGCTGGTGCTTGGGGGCGAACCACAAAAGGCATGCCAGGATCATTGGAGGACAATGGAGGGTGCCCGCATGGGATGAGCAGGTTGGGCATAGGGGCCTTGGTAACCTCACCTGACCTCGGGAGCAATTCAGGGAACCCAGGGATTGCACTTGGCGGTTTTCTACCATTAGACTAGGCGTCCCACATTTCCAATATGCGGCGAGGCAACATCTTGTTTTCTTCAGCGGCTACTGATTCTAGCTGCAGAATAGTCGATGCTGGATTATCCTCAGGACTGATGATTGGTGTATTGCTTGCGGAGGCCATTTGTACCCTTGGATCTTGAAAAGGAGTGGAGGCTAGACTACCAACAAAACCAACCACCAAAACTTGGCTATTTTGCACATCCAACAACCTTGTTAGTTATGAAACATTTAACATATAGGAAATCGCACGTTGGGATGCAATGCACCTAACAGTTAAACGCTTCTACCATGTGTTTGAACGGTTGAATGTTTCATCCGGCCATAACTAGCTCTTTCAGTATGGACCTCTTTTCTTTATCTTTGTTTCTCTCTATCAACCTTGATTTTTCATTTTGTTTTTGCCGCTCCTTTCTTTTTTGGCACTCTCTTTTCTTTTTTCTTTTTCTTTATTTTTTTGTTGTTGACACTCTTTTATTTTTTGTCACTCTCTTTTTATTATTTTTTTTCAATTTTTTTCTTTTCTTTTTCAATTTTTCTCTCTTTTTCTTTTTTCTCATTTTTTTCAGTTTAATTTTCACTCCACTAATTTTATGGCTATGATCGAATCCGATAGGGATTGCCTATGTATCATGACCCCGCATGAATCAGATCTTGCGTAGTTCGGGAAGATCAAGAATGGAGTAAATATACTAACTCATCATTTTTTTTTGGAATTTTGAAAGGAATGCTTTAAACGAAAAAAGGAAATATTTTTTGATTTTGATTTTTTGTTTTGTTTTTGAAAGAAAGACTTCTAAAAAAAAATGATTTGCTTTTTATTTGAACTTTGGAAATTTTAAAGGTAAAAAGAAAATATTTTTGTTTGAATTTTTATTTGTTTTCTCTTTTTCTATAGAAGAAATAAAATATTTTTGAATTTTGGAAGTTGCCTCTTAATTTTCGAAAGAGGGACTTTTAAGAAAATATTTTGGATTTTTGAGTTTTTTGTTTATTTACAAAAGTACTTCTAAAGAAAAGCAAAAATATTTTTGGACTTCAATTTTTCCATTTTTTTTTATTGACATTTATGAAAGAAAGACATCTAAGGAGTATTTTTTTTGGATTTGTTTTTTTTTTTTTGAAAAACACTTCAAAATGAAGGAAACCCGTATTTTGGATTTTGATTTTTATTGATTTTTCTTTTTTAGTATGAAAGATTAGAAAGAAAGAAACATTTTTGAGTTTGAAAGAGAACTTTTTTTTTTAATTTTCTAAGGAAAGATTTCTAAAGAAGGAACTAAAGGAAAATATTTTTGGATTTTTGAAAATTGGGGTCGGAACCGATGAGGTTTGCCTACGTATCTTACATCCGGTGAGAATCAGACCCGCGTAGTTGTCACGACCCCAACCCCGGTCATGATGGCGCCCAACACACTGCTAGGCAAGCCCGACCATTCAACAACCTTTCCCAAATTCTTACACAAATTATAGATAGATAACACAGGGAATTTATTGAACCATTATACTAGCAGACTAGGAATGAAGATAAAACATGCGGAAGTTTAATAAAATACTACAACTTAGCCCAAATGGAATCCGGTGTCACGAATCTGAGCCTCTAATACAGAATCTCAACCTACTACAAGTCTGTCTAGGAAATCGTTGAATAAAAGATAGAGATAGAGGGGAGAGATCAAGGCTGCAAACGCCATGCAGCTACCTCGATACTCCCGGATACTGCTGCTCAGCTAAACAAATCCTCACTCAGCCTGTGGGGTACCTCGATCTGCACGCAAGGTGCAGGGAGTAATGTGAGTACTCCGACCCACTGAGTAATAAACATAAATAAAGGCTGAGAATAAGAAATCATGGAAAAACGCAAACTATATTTAGCAATTTAGAACAGTTAATAATAAAACAACGAATCAGTGAAATACGAGTACAAAAATACTACGACAGGTAAAAACAGATAGAGAACAAATGCATGAGTGAAATGCAACACATAGAACGGTACACTCTAGTACCCGCTACGGCATGTAACCCGATCCATTTAACATCGACGGCGCTCACTAGGGGTGTGTACAGACTCCGGGAGGAGCTCCTACAGCCCAAGCGCAATATCAAGCCATCTCGTGGCATCAATCAGGCTCTCGGCCTCAATATCAATATAATACCGCTGCGGCGCGCAGCCCGATCCATGCTCAGTCCAGAAATTCACATAAGCCTCTCGGGCAATATTAAAATAATAGTTCTCAGCTCAAAAATGTCAATAAAATAGTGTTTAAGTTTTCAAATCTTAGAAAGATGGCTGAGCTTGGAAAACAATATTTAAAACGTAGGACTGAGATCAAATAACATGCCAAATAATGTGAAAACAAGAATAGCAATCCCTGAAGGATTCAAATGATTGGCACGAAGCCTGAATATAATAATTTAATCCAAGTAGGATGATTCTCAAATAAATTCTAATCGGAAACACAGTAAAAACATCACTCGGGACGGACCAACTCACAATCCCCAATAGCAAACGACCCCGCACTCGTCATAGAGCGCGTGTCTCGCCTCAATATAGCGTTACGATGTGAAATTCCGGAGTTTCAAACCCTCAGGACATCATTTACATCTATTACTCACCTCAAGCCGGCCAAAAGTCTAGCTTGCTATGCCCTTGCCTCTCGAATCGACCTCCTCGCACGTCGAATCTGACCAAAACCACAACGAATCCGTCGTAATATGCCAAGGGAACAAAACCCAATCAAAATAATCGAAAAACAACAAGAATTCCCAAAATTAGCAAAACCCGAGCCCCGGGCCCACTTCTCAAAACACAGAAACTTTCACACCAACGGATTTCTTATCTCGCCACGAGTCTATACATATCAAAATCACAAGAATTGGAGTTCATGTGACCCCTCAAATCCCTAGTTTAAGCTCTCTTAGGTTCAAGCCCTAAACCACCATTTTTGTACCTTAATTCCTTGAGTTTTCAGCTCTAATCCATGTATTTATACCATAAAATCATGTTTTATGTCCAAGAATTCATACCTGATCAAAGTCCTTGAAACCCTCTTCAAAATCGCCCAAAAACTCTCCAAGTCCGTAGTGAAATATGATACCCTTTCAAAAATTCGCGAAGAAGACTAATTAATAAATCTGTCCAGTCATCTCGCTTCTGCGGTCCCGTTTCCGCTTATGCGGGACCGCTTCTGCGGTCACTATACCGCTTCTGCGGTTTCTTCTTTAAAATCCCCGGCCGCTTCTGTAGCTCCAATTCCGCACCAGCGGAACCGCTTCTGCGGTCTACACTTCCGCTTCTGCGGAAACTGCCTAAGTCCCTGTTCGCTTCTGTGACTTCCTCCTCTGCTTCTGCGTGACCGCACCTGCGGTCCCATAACCGCAGGTGCGAAAATACTAGATACCAGCAGACTTAGCAACGTGCAAAAATCCAAAACTCTCCGTTTACCCCTCCGAACTCACCGCGAGGCCCCCGGGACCTCAACCAAAAATACCAATGCATCATACAATGTTATTCAAACTTGTTCCAATTATAAAAACACATCCAACAACACTAAAATCATCAATTCTCATCGAATTCAAGCCTAAGTTCTTCCAAAACTTCCGAAACACGCATTCGATCAAAAACCCAACCAAATCACCTCCGAATCATCTGAAATTTTGCACACACATCCCAAATCACCTAACGAACCTACTGTAGCTCTCGGATCCCATTCCGACCCTCGGATAAAAATCTCATCTATCAACCAAAAATCGCCAAAATACTAACTTCGCTAATTCAACCCTAATTCTACACCGGACCTCCAAAATCACTTCCGATCACACTCCTAAGTCACAAATCGCTCCCTGAAACTAACGAATCACCGGAAATCACATATTGAGCCCTCTAACTCATAAGTCAACATCCGGTTGACTTTTCCAAACCAAACTTTCCTTAAAGAGACTAAGTGTCTCAATCCCTAGCAGATCAATCAACTCTAACACATCAAATATTGATAATGAAACATGAAAAAGCATAAAATGGGGGAAACGGAGCGGTAACTCATGAGACGACGGGTCGGGTCGTCACATCCTCCACAACTTAAACAAACGCTCGTCCTCGAGCGGGTCAAGAAACATACCTGAAGCCTCAAACAGGTGAGGATATCTGCTCCGCATCTCTTGCTCGGTCTCCCAGGTAGCCTCCTCCACGGGCCGACCTCTCCACTGCACCTTCACTGAAGCTATGTCCTTTGATCTCAATTTCCGAACCTGACGACCCAAAATAGCCACTGGCTCCACATCATATGTCAAATCCTCATCCAACTGCATTGTGTTGAAGTCCAAAACATGAGACGGGTCCCCAACATACTTCCGGAGCATAGAACATGGAATACCAGATGAACGCCCGACAAGCTGGGCGGCAAAGCAAGCATATAGGCCACCTCTCCAATCCTCCTAAGTACCTCAAAAGGCCCAATGAACCGCGGACTCAACTTCCCTTTCTTTCCAAACCTCATAACACCCTTCATGGGCGAAACCTTCAGCAAGACCTTCTCACCCACCATGTAAGATACATCTCGAACCTTCCAGTCCGCATAACTCTTCTGACGTGACTGAGTTGTACGAAGTCTCTCCTGAATCACTTTCACCTTCTTTAAGGAATCCTGGACCAACTCTGTCCCCAATAGTCTGGCCTCGCCGGGCTCAAACCAACCAACCGAGATCTACACCATCTCCCATACAAGGCCTCATATGGTGCCATCTGAATACTGGACTGATAGTTGTTGTTGTAGGCAAACTCTGCAAGCGGTAGAAACTCATCCCAAGAACATCCGAAATCAATCACACAGGCATGCAACATGTCCTCCAATATCTGAATGGTACGCTCGGACTGCCCATCCGTCTGAGGATGAAACGCTAGGCTCAGCTCCCCCTATGTACCCAACTCTCGCTGAAAAGTCCTCCAAAACTGGGAAGTAAACTGAGTACCCCTATCTGAGATAATAGAAACTGGGACCCCATGCAACCGTACAATCTCCCAGATGAAGATCCCTACCAGCCACTCTGAAGAATAAGTCGTACTCACCGGAATAAAGTGCGCGAACTTGGTCAGCCGATCCACAATCACCCATATCGAATCAAACTTCCTCGAGGTCCAGGGAAGGCCACTCAAAATCCATAGTGACTCTCTCCTACTTCCACTCGGGAATAACCATCTGCTGGAGTAGACCACCTGGTCTCTGATGCTCATATTTCACCTGCTGACAATTGAGACACCGAGCTACATAACCCACAATATCTTTTTTCATTCTCCTCCACCAATAGTGCTGTCTCAAATCCTGATACATCTTCGCGGCACCCGGATGGATGGAATACCGCGAGCTGTGAGCCTCCTCAAGAATCAACTCTCTAAGCCCATCTACATTGGGCACACAAATACGGCCCCTCATCCTCAATACACTATCATAACCAATGGTCACATCTCTGGCATCGCCATGCTGAACTCTGTCCTTGAGGACAAGCAAATGCGGATCATCATACTGGCGCTCTCTGATGCGATCATATAAGGAAGACCAAGAAACCACGCAAGCCAATACCCGACTGGGCTCTGAAATGTGTAATCTCACAAATCGATTGGCCAACGCCTGAACATCAACTGCAAAGGGCCTCTCCCTAACTGGAATGTACGCCAAGCTCCTCATACTGACTGCCTTTCGGCTCAAAGCATCGGCCACTACATTGGCCTTTCCCGGATGATACAGAATAGTAATATCATAATCTTTTAGCAACTCAAGCCACCTCCGCTGCCTCAAATTAAGATCCTTTTTCTTGAACAAATGCTGAAGACTGATATGATCGGTGAATACCTCACAAGATACGCCATATAAGTAATGCCTCCAAATCTTCAAAGCTTGAACTATAGCAGCCAACTCTGAGTCCTGAACAGGGTAGTTCTTCTCATGGGGCTTCAACTAACGGGAAGCATAAGCAATCACTCTACCCTCCTGCATCAACACACAACCAATCCCAACTCTCAAAGCATCACAATAGACAGTATAAGAACCTGAAGCTGATGGCAAAACCAATACTGGAGTTATGGTCAAAGCTGTCTTGAGCTTCTGAAAGCTCTCCTCGCACTCGTCCGACCATACAAATGGAGCCTCCTTCTGCGTCAACTTGGTCAAGGGCGAGGCAATAGATGAGAAACCCTGAACGAACCGGCGATAATAACCTGCCAAACCGAGAAAACTACGAATCTTTGTGGCTGAGGACGGTCTAGGACAACTCTGCACCGCCTCTATCTTCTTCGGGTTGACCTGAATACCCTTGCTGGACACCACGTGCCCCAAGAAAGCTACTAAGCTGAGCCAAAACTCGCACTTGGAGAACTTTGCATAAAGCTTCTCCTCCCTCAATCTCTGCAATAAAACTCGCAAATGTTGTGCGTGCTCCTCCTGGCTACGCGAGTACACCAGAATATCATCAATAAAAACAATAGCAAATGAATCCAGATACAGCCAAAATACATTGTTCATCAAATGCATAAACGCTGCTGGGGTATTAGTCAGCCCAAAGGACATAACAAACTCATAGTGCTCATATCTAGTCCTGAAAGCAGTCTTCATAATATCTGAATCCCTGATCTTCAACTAGTGATAGCCTGAACGGAGATCAATCTTGGAGAATACCCTCGCCCCCTGAAGCTGGTCAAATAAATCATCAATACGAGGCAGGGGTACTTGTTCTACACTGTTATTATGTTCAATTGCCTGTAGTCAATGCACATTCTCATGGTGCCATCCTTCTTCTTCACAAACAGAACCGGTGAACCCCACGGTGACACACTAGGCCGAATGAACCCCTTATACAGGAGTTCCTGAAGCTGATCCTTTAATTCTTTCAACTCTGCTGGTGCCATGCGATACGGAGGAATGGAAATGGGCTAAGTGCCCGGCACCAGGTCAATACCAAAATCAATGTCCCTGTCCGGCGGCATGCCCGGTAGGTCTGCAGGAAACACATCGGGAAACTCCCTCACAACTGGGACTGAATCAATGCTAGGAGTCTCAGCTCCAACATCCCTCACGAATGCCAAATATGAAAGACAACCCTTCCCAACCATACGCTGGTCCTTTAAGAATGAAATTACCCTGCTGGGTACATAGTCAGTCACGCCACGCCACTCAATCCTCGGAACACCCGGTATAGCCAAAGTGACTGTCTTAGCATGACAGTCCAGAATAGCATGACGCGGAGATAACCAGTCCATGCCCAGAATAACATCAAAATCCACACGCTCAATAGCAATGATCAACTCGGGTCTCCAGACCCCCAATAGTCACAATACAAGACCGATACACATGGTCTACAATAATATTATCGCCCACCGGGGGAGATACATGAACAGGTAAAGCAAGACACTCTCGGGTCGTACCCAAATGATGAGCAAAATATCAGAACACATAAGAATAGATGGAACCGGGATCAAATAAGATAGAGGCATCTCTGTGGCAGACTGAGATAATACCTGTGATGACAGCATCTGATGCAATGGCATCGGTCCTGCCTGGGATAGCATAGAATCGAGCCTGGCCACCGCCTAATCGGCCTCCACCTCTGGGGCGACCCCTGGCTGCCTGCCTCCACCCCTAGCTGACTGGGCGGGTGCTGAAGAAACTGGAGCAGAAGACGAGGGCTGATCCCTCTACTGAGACTGACCACCACGAAGTCGAGGACACTGCCTCCTCATATAACCAAACTCTCCGCACTTATAGCAACTACCTGGTGCTGAAGAAGGGGACTGAAGGGAACCCCTCGTACCAGAATGACTAGCCGATGCACTCGGCGCAGAAGAACCCTGGGCTGAAGGGGCATAAGATGAGCTCTGAGCTGGGAGGGCACTAAGTGAAGGCTGGCCCTGTTGGAACCCCTGATGACCACGGCCTGAAGACACCCCACTATACTCTGGACGGGCCGACTGAGGAGGCCTGAAGGAACGACCTCTACCACGCTGGAACTGGCCCCTAGACGGAGCACCACTGAAACTGCCCGAACCTCGAGGCCTCTTGGCCTCCCTCTCCTCTCACTCCCGGCGGCGAACCGTCTCAATATCACGAGCAATGTCAACCACCTCCTCGAACGAAGCACCCAATACTCTCTCTCTAGTCATCAAAATGCGGAGTGAATAGTTAAGGCCATCCATGAACCTCCTGATCCTCTCCCGATCTGTCGGAATCATCCAAGTGGCATGACGGGCCAACTGTGAAAATCTCATCTCGTACTAGGTCACTGTCATGTCCCCCTGAGTCAACCACTCAAACTGTCTACGCAGGTCCTCTCTGCGGGACTACGATACATACTTCTCCAAGAAGAGAGTGGAGAACTACTGCCAAGTAAGGGGCGCTGCACCAACAGGCCTACGCCTCTCAAAATCCTCCCACCAGGTAAACGCAGCCCCTGAGAACTGGAAGGTAGTAAAAGCCATACCACTCGACTCCAAAATCCCTGCGGTGCGAAGCATACGCTGACACTTGTCAAGAAAACCCTGGGCATCCTCGCCCTCAGCACCACTAAATGCCGGAGGCTGGAGCCTACCGAATCTCTCGAGATGACGCTGCTCATCGTCGGGCATAGCTGGAACCACAAAGTCCTGGACTGGTGCAACCGGCTGAGCTGGAGCTGCTCCCGGTGTCTGCAATCCCTACACTACCTGCTCAGGTGTGCGAGCGGCGGGGGTTTGATTGTCTCCCCCGGCCTGTGAAGTAGCTGCTACGGTAGTGGCTGAAACTGTCTGAGCCAGGCCAATGCAAACTGATAATATCTGAGCCAAGGCCTCCTGGAGACCCAGAATCACAATGGGCACTGTCGGTACCTGAACAGGTGCTGCTGGAGCATCTACGGCTGGAGTCTGGTCCTGAGCTGGGGCAACTGGTGGATCAACAGGTGCTGCACTCGCTGCTCTGCCTCGACCACGACCGCGACCGTGTTCACGGCCTCTAGTGGCCTCAGTGGGTGGTACTGGTGGTCGTCCGCCACGTCCGGTAGCGCGAGTCCTCGCCATCTGCGAGAGAATAGAATACAGAAGTTTAGTTCTCGGATCAACAAAGTCGCACGACAAGAATTTCAAGAATATGAATTTTTTCCTAACGGTTCTGCAGCCTCTCGAGGATAAATACAGACATCTCTGTACCGATCCGCGAGACTCTACTAAACCGGCTCATGAGTCGCGAGACCAAGTAACCTAGGCTCTGATACCAACTTGTCACGACCCCAACCCCGGTCATGATGGCGCCCAACACACTGCTAGGCAAGCCCGACCATTCAACAACCTTTCCCAAATTCATACACAGATTATAGATAGATACACAGGGAATTTATTGAACCATTATACTAGCAGACTAGGAATGAAGATAAAACATGCGGAAGTTTAATAAAATACTACAACTTAGCCCAAATAGAATCTGGTGTCACGAATCTGAGCCTCAAATACAGAATCTCAACCTACTACAAGTCTGTTTAGGAAATTGCGGAATAAAAGATAGAGATAGAGGGGAGAGATCAAGGTTGCGAACGCCATGCAGCTAACTCGATACTCCCGGATACTGCTGCTCAGCTAAACAAAGCCTCACTCAGCCTGTGGGGTACCTGGATCTGCACGCAAGGTGCATGGAGTAATGTGAGTACTCCGACCCAGTGAGTAATAAACATAAATAAAGGCTGAGAATAAGAAATCATGGAAAAAGGCAAAGTAAACTATATTTAGCAATTTAGAACAGTTAATAATAAAACAACGAATCAGTGAATACGAGTACAGAAATACTACGACAGGTAAAAACAGATAGAGAACAAATGCATGAGTGAAATGCAACACATAGAACGGTACACTGGGGGTGTGTACAGACTCCGGGAGGGGCTCCTACAGCCCAAGCGCAATATCAAGCCATCTCGTGGCATCAATCAGGCTCTCGGCCTCAATATCAATATAATACCGCTGCGGCGCGCAGCCCGATCCATGCTCAGTCCAGAAATTCACATAAGCCTCTCGTGCAATATTAAAATAATAGTTCTCAACTCAAAAATGTCAATAAAATAGTGTTTAAGTTTTCAAATTTTAGAAAGATGGCTGAGCTTGCAAAACAGTATTTAAAACTTAGGACTGAGATCAAATAACATGCCAAATAATGTGAAAACAGGAATAGCAATCCCTGAAGGATTCAAATGATTGGCACGAAGCCTGAATATAATAATTTAATCCAAGTAGGATGATTCTCAAATAAATTCTAATCGGAGACAAAGTAAAAACATCACTCGGGACGGACCAAGTCACAATCCCCAATAGCAAACGACCCCGCACTCGTCATAGAGCGCGTGTCTCGCCTCAATATAGCGTTACGATGTGAAATTTCGGAGTTTCAAACCCTCAGGACATCATTTACATCTATTACTCACCTCAAGCCGGCCAAAAGTCTAGCTCGCTATGCCCTTGCCTCTCGAATCGACCTCCCCGCGCGTCGAATCTGACCAAAACCACAACGAATCCGTCATAATATGCCAAGGGAACAAAACCCAATCAAAATAATCGAAAAACAACAAGAATTACCAAAATTAGCAAAACCCAAGCCCCGGGCCCACTTCTCAAAACACAGAAACTTTCACACCAACAGATTTCTTATCTCGCCACGAGTCTATACATATCAAAATCACAAGAATCGGAGTTCATGTGACCCCTCAAATCCCTAGTTTAAGCTCTCTTAGGTTCAAGCCCTAAACCACCATTTTTGTACCTTAATTCCTTGAGTTTTCAACTCTAATCCATGTATTTACACCATAAAATCATGTTTTAAGTCCAAGAATTCATACCAAAGTCCTTGAAACCCTCTTCAAAATCGCCTAAAAACTCTCCAAGTCCGAAGTGAAATATGATACCCTTTCAAAAATTCGCGAAGAAGACTAATTAATAAATCTGTCCAGTCATCTCGCTTCTGCGGTCTCGTTTCCGCTTGTGCGGGACCGCTTCTGCGGTCACTACACCGCTTCTGCGGTTTCTTCTTTAAAATCCCCGGCTGCTTCTGAGGCTCCAATTCCGCACCAGCGGAACCGCTTCTGCGGTCCACACTTCCGCTTCTGCGAAAACTGCCTAAGTCCCTGTTCGCTTCTGCGTTTTCATCCTCTGCTTCTGCGTGACCGCACCTGCGGTCCCATAACCGCAGGTGTGAAAATAACAGATACCAGCAGACTTAGCAACATGCAAAAATATAAAACTCTCCGTTTAACCATCCGAACTCACCCCGAGGCCCCCGAGACCTCAACCAAAAATACCAATGTATCCTACAACGTTATTCAAACTTGTTCCAATCATAAAAACACATCCAACAACACTAAAATCATCAATTCTCATCGAATTCAAGCCTAAGTTCTTCCAAAACTTCCGAAACGCGCATTCGATCAAAAACCCAACCAAATCACCTGCGAATCATCTGAAATTTTGCACACACATCCCAAATCACCTAACGAAGCTACTGCAGCTCTCGGAATCCCATTCCGACCCTCAGATCAAAATCTCACCTATCAACCAGAAATCGCCAAAATACTAACTTCGCCAATTCAAGCCTATTTCTACACCGGACCTCCAAAATCACTTCCGATCACACTCCTAAGTCACAAATTGCTCCCCGAAGCTAACCGAATCACCGGAAATCACATCCGAGCCCTCTAACTCATAAGTCAACATCCGGTTGACTTTTCCAAACCAAACCTTCCTTAAAGAGACTAAGTGCCTCAATCCCTACCAGAACCAATCCAAATCAACTCTAACACATCAAACACTGATAATGAAACATGAAGAAGCATAAAATGGGGGAAACGGAGCGGTAACTCATGAGACGACGGGTCGTGTCGTCACAGTAGTTTGGTCAAATTTGACAAAACCAACTATTTTTGAAAACAAAAATCCTTTCTTTCTCTTTTATTTTCTCAAAAATCCGGCAGAGTTTCAGCACTATTTGATTTTTCAAAACAGGTGGTTACCCTCACTTAGTTCTAACACTGCTATTTTCTTTTCAACTCTCTCCCATTATTCATAAGCCGGTCAACATGCAAATCCGAAACAAATAAATGCACAATTAGCAAATAGAATGCATCCGGATGGTCTTTTCATTTCAGGTCACCTGTCTTAGACGGACCTAACTCCTGTGTTGAGTCCCCTAAGTCAAATGCACATGATGCAAGCAAACTTCCTACTAGGGATTCGGCATGAGGCTTTGTTATACTAGGTTTAAAACCTGGGTTTATTGTTCTAGACCTGGCTTACCCGAGTGGACAACTCGAGACGGGGGAGGGAGGCAGTTTACCGGGGATACAGAAGATCCGCCGGCTTAGCAATTTGTCCGAACCTCGTTCTAAATGGGATAAGACTCTAAACAGAAGAGAAGTCACACGAAGTGCACCTTTCTCCATGATGTAGAAGACTCAGAGAGAGGAAGGGTTTCGTAGCGGTTTATATATAGAATTCACCAAATATCAAAGCGGTAAAGCAGTTAGCACATTTAGCATGAAACATGTAGGAAAATCAGATAAAGCCAACTATAACAGTTATTCTAAGCTCGAATTCTTGAACCCTGGACCGAAGTTCTGGGTTCGGGTCCCCAGCAGAGTCGCCAGAGCTGTCACACCTCCTTTTTTACACACCACCCCCGAAGGATAGTTATAAGGGAGTTTTTCCACTTTAAGTGACATTATTCGAAATGAGATTATTTAATGATCAGAGTCGTCACTTGGGATAGGTTTGGTTTTGGTGTCCCAAGTCACCAGTTTATCTTGAATCCCAAATCGAGAAAATTTTCAACTTTCCAAGTGAAGTCTGCGAACCAGAAATTCTGACTAAGGAATTCTGTTAACCCGGGGGAAGGTGTTAGGCACCCCCGGATTCCATGGTTCTAGCACGGTCGCTTAAACCATTACAATTGGCTTATTACCTGATTTTAGTACATGTTCAAACCTATAGTGCAATTTTAAATTATTTACCGCTTTTAATTAATTTTAAGGAAGATTGAACGTCGTCCAAAATATGTCTTTGGATCGCGTCACATGAAATACACCCGCAATCCGAAACATATTTTATTCAACGTTTTAGAATTTAGATTTGGGTCACATGAAATGCACACCCGAGTTTAGGAATGTAATATTATTAAAAGACGCGCCTAAAGCAACTAAGGCGTTGTTAACTTTGCGAGGGCCACGAAAATTCGCTAAATGGCACGCCTCGAATGCTAAAGGGTTGAAATTAATTAAGTGAGAGCCATGAGTTTTGGGATTTTATTTGGCATGGCACGCCTTAAATTATTCCAAAAGGCTTTACTCAACTAAAACAAAATGCGAATATTCATGATTATTCTTTCTAAATTTGAGATTATTGCAAAGTCATCAATTATGAAATTATTTTGAGAAGAAGTGTACGATTTTAGTTATTATTAAAAAGTCACTAAGCATGACTCAGTATTCTTTTTCAATATCAAAATTCATTCCTACGATGGCTGAGAGAACTTACAGTTAATATTAAAGAAATGACTAATACACTAACCTAACAATAATATCTAACACGTAACCTAACCCAATTTATTAAAAAGACTCTATTTAAAACATTTTCCTTCCTCTGTTCTAGTTTATGTGAACCTATTTCTTTTTTGGTCTATTCCAAAAAGAATGAATCCTTTCTAACTTTGGTAACAATTTAGCTTAAAGTTACAACTCTACCATTAATGAGAAGCTTTTATAACCACACAAATACTCTGGGGCCCATTTGGACTTGTTTAGGACTGCAAATTCCAAAAGTCTTCATTTTTTCTTAAACTCCGTGCCCAGTCAAACAGGTTCACATAAATTGGAACGGAGGTAGTAAATAACAGCCATCAAACAAAGCAGACCAACTTCCCAGCAGAAAATGCCAAAATTACTTGGTTCATCAACTTAATAGACTCGGTTACAAATATTAGTACCAATATCTCATACAACTCAATGTGACGGATAATATTAACAGTAAACACACATGAAAAATAAAGTAGTAAAGCACCAATAACATGGATCTTAAAATATTTGGAATCGTAGAAAAATAAACAGATTAGTGGAAGAAAGAAAGAATCGGACCTTGAGCAATGAAACTTTTCCAATGTATTGAGAAGAAATCACAAATAAACCAACCGGTACAGTTGTAAATCTCAAAACTCAATGCAAAAACAGAGAAACATCTGTGAAGTTAATGGACGGAACTCGAACAACTGCCCTTGACGACATCCGGACCGAAAACCTCGTCGTTCGACTCAAAGTACGACAACTTGTCAACTACGAGCAAGAACTTGGACCGGAACTCAGCTCGACTAAAATGCCAAATCAACTATAGTGTTTCCTCTGCTCGGCGCTGTCTCTTTTCAATTTGAGAAGGATTCCTAAAATCTAAATGGGGAGCGTTGATTTTCTTAGTCCAGAAACGACTGTGGCTTATGGGGGTTTTTTAAGCGTTTCTTTGTTTATTTGTGTGTGTGTTTTTTTTGTCTTTTGATTTTTTAGAACAAAACAGGAAGGAGAATAATGGAGATCTATTCTTTCGTTTGTGCTCTTTTCCTTTAGCAAAAATGAAGAAGAAGCCCGGAAAAGATGGAGTCCGAAATTTAAATGATAATTTTTTGTACAAAAACTACTTTTTTAATGTTTTAAAAAAAAAGTCACAAAAATGAGTATTTCGCAGTACTATACTGCGAATTAGGTTAACGAAAATTTTGCCGTTAAAACAATTCGCAGTATCATACTGCGAAGTAGTTTTTTATTATTTTTTTAACCAAAACACATCGTTTAATGTAAGAGTTGGGCCCAGCCTTATTTAATAAAGGCGATTCGCAGTACAATACTGCGAATTGCCTTAATTAAATAAGGCCCTTCGTTTCATCTTCCCCGACATTTCACACAGCCTACATTAAAAAACAAACTCAAGCTCCTTTCTGTCCCCCACCCCCCATTTTATTTAAAAAAAAAAAATTCGGGCTCACCCGTCCCATAAAGAGCAAGGCGTGTAGGTCCCACATACACAAAAAGCTTTGGATACCGTGTTTCGAGTGCAAAAATTCAATTTCAACAATATTCAAAAATTTTACATCGAGGTATTTCAATTTAGTTTATGCCGAAACTCGTATAGTCATGCATATTAGTATTGTTTAGCATGTTTCTATATGAATTTATGTTATGTTTGTGTTTAATTTTGTATATTTTATATACCCGGATTGATTTATTTGATACCCGAATTTATGTTATGTTTGTGACCAAAAATGCTACCGGATTGTTTGCGTTATATTTGATTTATATACCCGAATTTATATTATGTTTGTGACCAAAAATGCTTAAAATTGATAAATAATTTGTATTCTTATATAATTTGTATTAAAATTTGATAAATAATTTATATTGTTAAATAATATTATTTATTTTGTTTATTTGTATTGTTAATGTTATGTTCATATTGTAGAGCCTTATAGCATAGTAAAATATAGTATCTTTTAGCGAAGTAAAATATAGAGCCTTTTAGCGTAGTAAAATGTAGAGCCCTTTAGCGTAGAGTCTCAGTAGCTAACAAAATTCTAAAAATATTAAAATTGAGACACATAATAATTAAGGATTATTCGGTGGTACCGGACCTCAAAAATCAAGCCTGGAACTCATACATAACTATTATCTCCAATTTCAAAAATCATACTTAATTTAATTTATTAAGTTAATAAAAATCTAAACATGTTGAAATTGAGACTTATAATAATTAAGAATTATTCGGTGGCACCGGGCGTCAAAAATCAAGCCTGGAACCCATACATAACTATTATCTCCAATTCCAAAAATCATACTTAATTTAATTTATTAAGTTAATAAAAATCTAAAAATGTTGAAATTGAGACTTATAATAATTAAGAATTATTCGGTGGCACCGGGCGTCAAAAATCAAGCCTGGAACCCATACATAACTATTATCTCCAATAAAAATCTAAAAATGTTGAAATTGAGACTTATAATAATTAAGAATTATTCGGTGGCACCGGGCGTCAAAAATCAAGCCTGCAACCCATACATAACTATTATCTCCAATTTCAAAAATCATACTTAATTTAATTTATTAAGTTAATAAAAATCTAAAAATATTGAAATTGAGACTTATAATAATTAAGAATTATTCGGTGGCACCGGGCGTCAAAAATCAAGCCTGGAACCCATACATAACTATTATCTCCAATTTCAAAAATCATACTTAATTTAATTTATTAAGTTAATAAAAATCTAAAAATATTGAAATTGAGACTTATAATAATTAAGAATTATTCGGTGGCACCGGGCGTCAAAAATCAAGCCTGCAACCCATACATAACTATTATCTCCAATTTCAAAAATCATACTTAATTTAATTTATTAAGTTAATAAAAATCTAAAAATGTTGAAATTGAGACTTATAATAATTAAGAATTATTCGGTGGCACCGGGCGTCAAAAATCAAGCATGCAACCCATACATAACTATTATCTCCAATTTCAAAAATCATACTTAATTTAATTTATTAAGTTAATAAAAATCTAAAAATGTTGAAATTGAGACTTATAATAATTAAGAATTATTCGGTGGCACCGAGCGTCAAAAATCAAGCCTGGAACCCATACATAACTATTATCTCCAATTTCAAAAATCATACTTAATTTAATTTATTACACTAACACAAACAATTAATTTTGTTTAAATTATAGTAGACGACATGGTGTTTCCTCCGCCTGGGCATCCTGAACCTGCCGAGGATCAGCTACTAGTGCTGCAGGGCGACCATAGGTCATCCTATGTTTGGGAGGGAAAGCTAGCGATGCAGCCTCTCCGCCCCAGGAGGCCTGATGATTTGTGGGAGTTTATTGCGGAGCATCGTTTCCATCCGCGCGTAGTAGAGATCCTCCA
>NW_017670287.1:1240373-1243388 GCF_001879085.1 Nicotiana attenuata
GTGCATCGCGTTCGCGAGGGTTTATTCGCGTTCGCAGTAGAAGGATTTGAGCCAGTGCGTTTGAAGTGGAATTGTGCTACGCGTTCGCAGATGTGTTGTCGCGTTCGCGAAGGGTCGCATAGGCAAAGCATCGCGTTCGCGAGTCCTGTGTCGCGATCGCGTAGAAGGGAAATCTGGTCAAGGTAAGTTGTGCATCGCGAACGCGAGAGTTTGACCGCGTTCGCGAAGAAGGAATTCCAGTGCTGGGCAGAATGTTATAATTTCATTTCATCCGCGATTTTGGGTCCTTTTTCCTCCATGGTTGGTCATTTTGAGAGCTTCTTGGTGGAGATTAAAGAGGGATTCAAGGGGAAACGACTTGAGGTAAGAATTTTGGTCTTGAAACTCGATTATATTGTGTAATCCACCTAGAAATTCATGGAACTTAAGCAAAAAATGGAAGAACTAGGGCTTGGGATTTTGAAATTTTAAATTGGGATTTGAAGGGCCATTTGAGGTCGGATTTGAGAACTTTTCATATGTATGAACTTGTGGAAAGATAAGGAACCCGTTGATGTAAAAAATTTTGAGCTTCGAGAAGTGGGCCCGGGGCTTGGGTTTTGCTAATTTCGAGATTTTTGATATTTTTCGATTGTTTTCGCTTGGGCTTTGTTCCCTTAGCGTATTGTGACATATTCATTCTGATTCTGGATAGATTCGACACGCGTGGAGGCCGATTCGAGGGACAAAGGCATCGCGAGCTAGAGTTGTAGCCGGTTCGAGGTAAGTAATGATTGTAAATACTGTCCTGAGGGTTTGAAACCCCGGATTACACATCGTTGTGTTACTTTGAGGTGACTTACACGCTAGATGACGAGCATGGGGTAGAGCACTGTGACCTAGTCCTTCCCGAACAAGTACCTTAATGCGTATTTGATAGTTACTTGTTTGATGTTATTATATTTTGGGTTGTATGCCATGTTTGGGGCCTTGTGCCGACTTGTTGAGACCCTTAGGGGCATACTATCTATCCTCACTCTAATTGTTTGAAAGTATGTCCTCAGTCATGTGTTACCTGTTTATTACTCAAATCTGGCTTTATCACTATATTCTTAAAATGTGGAAACTGTTTTGGGCTGAGTTCCCTATTTTATTGAGATAGACCAAGGGTCTGATTGTGAGATTGACGACTGAGATATACTAAGAGTCTGATGGTGAGGTTAATGACTGAGAGAGGCCGAGGGCCTAGTTGTAAGGATTATATATCTATGGATCGGGCTGCACGCCGCAGCAATATATATATATATATGGATACGGATCGGGCTGCACGCCGCAGCAATATTGCGCTTGGGCCGTAAGGGGCCCCTCCCGGAGTCTGCACACCCCCAGTGAGCGTCGTCGATGAAGTATATGGATCGGGCTGCACGCCGTAGCGATATATGGATCTGGCTGCACGCCGCAGCGGTTACTATATATATATGGATCGGGATGCACGCCGCAGCGATTACCCTATGATACCTATTAAGCATGAACGCCGAGTGCAAGTACTGATTGGTTAGAGTTGAGTCACGAGTGACAGAGAGGCTAGACCGAGGGGCGATAGATATATACATGCATATGAGTGGTGTTTTTCCTGAGAGGCCTATTTATGAACTTATTGATTTCACTCCTCTTTAAAGTGAGTTTCTATCGAATATGTTGATTTATTGATTGTTTTCACTCATCTTTATATTGAGCCTCTGTCGAAAAGTTGAACAAATGTTTTAAAACAACTTTTTTTTAAACTGGGGTTTATGAGATGTTTAGAAATTAATCACTGATTTAGCATTGGTTATTTCCACAGAGATTTTCAAGTTATGAAGTGTTTTACGAACTATGCTTTGCCCAAGGGGGGGCCGATTATGGCTTTAATCTCTATTATTATTTTAAATGGTATTGAACCCCTACTGAAACTGCTGGAAAGTATTTCAAAATGATTTTTACTAAAAGCTGGATTTTAAAAAGGGAAGATTGACTCGTATCATGATTTGAAAGCCTGTTGTGGTTGTTGAGCCTAACGTAAATTTGGATTCATTGTTTCTTACTGCTCAGTCTTTATTTACTCTTATTACTTACTGGGTTGGAGTACTCACATTACTCTCTGCACCTCGTGTGCAGATTCAGGTATATCGGAATCCGGTAGCGGGTGTTGATTGCTCAGACGCGGAGTCATCAGAGTTAGCAAGGTGGCTACATGACGTTCGCAGCACCGCTTCCTTCCTTTCGTTGCTATTACTGTACTTAGTACATTTTTAGACTTTTGTTGTGCTCAGACCTTGATAGATGCTCATGACTAGTGACACCCCGATGTCGGGCTTGTATTTTATTCCGCACTGTTATTTCAGAGTTTTGTTATGAAACATTGTTTAATTAAAGGCTTAAAAATGACTCTTAATGATTAAAGGGTTAATGTGAGTGTTGTGTCGGCTGGCCTTGTCTTCACGAGAGGCGTCATCACGACCGGACCGGTTGGGGTCGTGACTGTCTAAGTACGTTGTGAATGGTTATAAGTTTCATACAGAGGATTGCTCTAAAAATAAAAATAGCAACAACAGTGGGGTGTGGGTTCAAGGTGGTGATGGCAACCAAGATGGAGATATTGATTATTATGGTGTGCTCAAAGAAATAATAGAACTAGAATATAGAGGTTGGCCATTTAAGAAATTGATACTCTTTAGATGCAAGTGGTTTGACCCACATCCAACAAGAGGTACAAGAGTACACAATCAATACAACATAATTGAGGTTAATCATACGAGGGAGTATGATCGCTATGATTCTTTCATAATTGCACATAATGTTAGGCAAGTGTATTATGCTCCTTATCCATTGCGGCGGAATAAGTTTGATTGGTGGGTTGTAATAAAAACTAAGCCTGTGGGTAGGGTAGAAGTCGAGAATATGTTAGATGTTGCATATCAAAACGATATCTCCAGTGTTCACCAGATAGCGGACGAAGTTTTAGAAAATAATTTGGAACATCCTGAACACATATTG
>NW_017670288.1:0-1068 GCF_001879085.1 Nicotiana attenuata
TTAAATCCTCCCAGGATAAAACGGAATAAACCTTCCTGCAACAGTGGCAATACAAACTGCAGGATACCAACGAACTTAAAGAACGGAGCAATATCACACTTACAAATTTGAGAGAGAGAGACTGCGAATTAGAATGCAGTATATTCAGAAAGAAAGAAGTTCTGGAGTGTTTTTCGTATATAGAAAATGGAGTCTTGCCTCAGAATTTATAGGCAATTATCAGAAGAGGTGTATGGAAAAGGTGCCTTTTCAGAAGAATACGCTGCCTGCCGCGGTTCTACCGCGGTCGCGGCAGAACCACGGTCAGAGGGGCTCAGGATTCTGGCGTATTTTCAGCAGTGATTTGGCATTTAATTAATTATTAAATAATTAAATAAATTTTGTCCAAAAATAATCTTATCGATCGATCATTTGACAAATCCAAATCCAAAGGCGAAGCCGAGCCGAGCGACGACGACGTCGCGAGGGTTCATTCTCTTCAACTCCTTTTAAGAGCTTTAAGAAGTGATTCTATATATAAGCACACAAATGTGGTTGTGCCTCACCAATGAGGGACAAAGTGCAAGACAAAAGTTCACTTCTTCAAATTTTCAATTTCCCTCCATTTAATTTCCCTCAATTTCCAATTCACACTTCTTCTACTTTAAAGCCCAATGGCTTAAAGTTCAAAAATCCCCCACATTAATGGGAATGGCTCTATCAAGAAAGATCATAGATGAAAGCTATGTGATTTTTCAAGTAAGGATTAATTGTATCTGGATAAGTAGGTTTCCCTTTGAACTTTCCGTAGTGAACATATGTCGGATATACTCGGTCAATCGGTAGATTTGATATCTTTTGAACCGTCGAACTTTTAGTGTATACCTAGTACAACCATATTGTCACACAATCAACCCTTAACCGTCTTTTAGTTCTCATTGTTGTGTTCGTTTCAGCCATGAACACCGCCTGGTCTCATAAGTGCGTAGAGAATTGACCTTACAGAATTCTCATTGAAGCGACTTCCACTTCACACTTACATAGGTGATTCCTAAACGTGTAATCCTTTAGATTGACACTATTTGATAA
>NW_017670288.1:1954-15821 GCF_001879085.1 Nicotiana attenuata
TCTAACGGTGTTATGTCTTCGTCGTATATGACGAGACTTTCCGTTATACATAACGCTCCCTGCCCGCCCTATTGTAGCCTCACTATCGCAATGTATGCAAATAGGAGCCAAAGGTTTTGGCCAGAACGGAATGTCTTCTAAAAAATTCCGAAGCCATTCAGCTTCTTCACCGGCTTTATCTAAAGCTATAAACTCTGATTCCATTGTAGAGCGAGCAATGCACGTTTGTTTGGAAGACTTCCAAGATCCTGCTCCTCCACCAACAGTAAAAACATATCCACTTGTGGACTTTGTTTCTGTTGAGCCGGTTATCCAATTTGCATCACTATATCCTTCGATAACCGCAGGATATTTATTGTAGTGCAAAGCGTAGTCTTGGGTATATTCCAAATATCCCAGAACTCGTTTCATTGCTACCCAGTGATGTTTGTTGGGATTACTTGTGAATCGACTAAGTTTACTTATCGCACAAGCTATATCAGGTCGTGTACAGTTCATGATGTACATTAAGCTTCCCAATACACGAGCATACTCCAATTGAGACGTACTTTCACCTTTATTCTTTATGAGATGATGATTTAAGTCAATTGGAGTTCTTGCACTTCTAAATTCCAAGTGTTTGAATTTTTCAAGTACCATTTTCACGTAATGTGATTGAGACAAAGCTAGACCTTGAGGAGTCCTCTGGATTTTAATTCCTAGAATTACATCGACAACTCCTAAGTCTTTCATATCAAACTTACTAGCAAGCATGCGTTTAGTAGCTTGAATGTCGGCAATGTCTTTGCTCATTATTAGCATATCATCAACATATAAGCAAACAATGACTACATGATTTGGAACGTTCTTAATGTAAACACATTTATCACATTCATTAATCTTAAAGCCGTTTGACAACATTGTTTGGTCAAATTTCGCATGCCATTGCTTGGGTGCTTGTTTTAGTCCATAAAGAGACTTAACAAGTCGACACACCTTCTTTTCTTTTTCTGGAACCACAAACCCTTCAGGTTGGTCCATGTAGATTTCTTCCTCTAAATCACCATTTAAGAAGGCTGTTTTTACATCCATTTGATGGATTTGAAGATCATACAAGGCGGCTAACGCTATTAGCATCCGAATGGATGTAATTCTTGTTACCGGCGAGTATGTGTCAAAATAGTCAAGACCTTCTCGCTGTCTAAATCCTTTGACAACAAGTCTTGCCTTGTATTTGTCAATAGTACCATCGTCTTTCATTTTCTTCTTGAAAATCCATTTAGAACCCAACGTTTTGTTGCCTGGAGGAAGATCAACCAATTCCCAAGTATGGTTGCTCAATATGGATTCTATTTCACTATTGACAGCTTCTTTTCAATATTGTGCCTCTGAGGAAGACATTGCTTCCTTGAAGGTACGAGGCTCATTTTCTAACAGAAAAGTCAGAAAATCTGGACCGAATGAAGTAGATGTCCTTTGACGTTTACTTCTTCTCGAATTTTCTTCATTAGACATACCATCTGTTATTTCCTCCCGAGGTCGTTTTAACTTTTGGTATGTCACTTCACTTTCCTTTTTATACGGATAAATAGTTTCAAAGAATTCAGCATTATCTGATTCTATTATCGTATTAACGTAAATCTCCGGATTTTCTGACTTATGAACCAGAAAACGATATGCCTTGCTATTGGTTACATATCCAATGAATACACAATCAACCGTTTTTGGACCTTTCTTAACCCTTTTAGGCTTAGGAACTTGTACCTTAGCTAGACACCCCCACACTTTGAAGTATTTCATGCTGGGCTTCCTTATGGTTGGGGAAAGCATTCCCTTATCTGAACTTGGTGGGCATTCTTTCCAGCCTTAGTAAAATAGGGGGTCCACTTTTCATAAGGAATGGACTGTGTTTTACTATGAGGTACACGGTTGATTATTCGGTTAGCTGTAAGTATAGCTTCCCCCCACAAGTTTTGTGGTAAGTCAGAACTTATCAGCAACGCATTCATCATCTCCTTCAATGTTCGATTCTTTCTCTCCGCAATTCCGTTAGATTGTGGAGAGTAAGGGGCAGTTGTTTGGTGAATAATGCCATTTTCCAAACATATTTCTTCAAAAGGAGATTCATATTCGCCACCCCTATCACTTCTTATCATTCTTTGGTGCACGACAATCCACGGCCTTATGCCCAGATTTTCCACAGTTGTGGCAATTACCCTTGAACTTCTTCTTGCTTGGGTAGTTCTTTGGTCCAAAAGCCTTCTTTCTCTTCTTGGTTTGTGGCGCCTCCTCAACAATGTTAGCCCCCATTATTGTCGAGTTCCCACGTGACTTCTTTTCAGCATTTTTGTTGTCTTCTTCTATCCTCAAACGCACAATCAAGTCTTCAAGTGTCATCTCCTTTCGCTTGTGTTTTAGATAGTTCTTAAAATCTTTCCACAACGGAGGTAATTTCTCAATGAAAGCGGCGACTTGAAAGGCCTCATTTATGACCATACCTTCAGCAAGGAGGTCATGCACAATGACTTGTAATTCTTGGACTTGAGTTATGACCGACCTAGTGTCAATCATCTTGAAATCCAAAAATCTAGCAGCCACGAACTTTTTAAGTCCGGCATCCTTAGTCTTGTACTTCTTCTCAAGCGCATTCCATCACGCTTTTGAAGTTTCCATGACACTATAGACATTGTACAAGCCATCTTCCAAACAACTCAAAATGTAATTTTTGCACAGGAAATCAGAATGTTTTCATGCTTCAGTTACAACAAGTCGTTCATCATCCGGAGTATTTTCAGCCATGACCGGAGGATCCTCCTTGATGAAACGTTGCAAGCTCAACGTAGTAAGATAGAAGAGCATCTTCATTTGCCAGCGTTTGAAGTCAATACCGAAAAACTTTCCGGGTTTTTCTGCCGGTGCCATAGCATGAGCAGGAGTAGAACGGCTTGACGAGGCAGCAGCACTCATAACAGTAGCACCCGTTCCCGCAACACTTCCATTAGTTTGGTTTTCATTCGTCATATTTCTGTAAAGTTGAAAACGATACAGAACTTTGTTAAATCAGTGAAGTTTTGATATCTTCAAACTGAATATCAAACCAAACATACAACACGTAACAATGGTGAAGTTTTTATATACTTCAAACCCGTACGTTTATTATTCCAGATAGTTTTTATGTACTTTAAACCGGACAAAAAGAATTATTGGAGTAGAAAGCAACAAGGCTTTAGTCTCCAACAGTATACAAAATATGAATAACAGTTTAATATATGTTTCAACACAAAAACGTATAAAATTCCTTAAGCTTGTGAGCGTTACTGTGTTAAAACACAAAATCAGGAAAAACAAAACTGTTAGAAGAATTAAAGAAATCTGGAAAAATAGTAGAGTTTAAGAAATATTCTGAGTCCACAATTTGCTTGTGTGTCCTTAAGGAATTTTAACCCCCTCACACGTTGCCAAGGTAATGGATTAAATCCTCCCAGGATAAAACGGAATAAACCTTCCTGCAACAGTGGCAATACAAACTGCAGGATACCAACGAACTTAAAGAACTGAGCAAAATCACACTTACAAATTTGAGAGAGAGAGACTGCGAATTAGGATGCAGTATATTCAGAAAGAAAGAAGCTCTGGAGTGTTTTTCGTATATAGAAAATGGAGTCTTGCCTCAGAATTTATAGGCAATTATCAGAAGAGGTGTCTGGAAAAGGTGCCTTTTCAGAAGAATACGCTGCCTGCCGCGGTTCTACCGCGGTCGCGGCAGAACCACGGTCAGAGGGGCTTTCTGAACCTGCCTGCCGCGGTTCTACCGCGGTCACGGCAGAACCGCGGCCAAAGAGGCCCTCTGAACCTTCAGCAGGATTCTGGCGTATTTTCAGCAGTGATTTGGCATTTAATTAATTATTAAATAATTAAATAAATTTTGTCCAAAAATAATCTTATCGATCATTTGACAAATCCAAATCCGAAGCCGAAGCCGAAGCCGAAGCCGAGCCGAGCGACGACGACGGCGCGAGGGTTCATTCTCTTCAACTCCTTTTAAGAGCTTTAAGAAGTGATTCTATATATAAGCACACAAATGTGGTTATCCCTCACCAATGAGGGACAAAGTGCAAGACAAAAGTTCACTTCTTCAAATTTTCAATTTTCCTCCATTTTATTTCCCTCCATTTCCAATTCACACTTCTTCTACTTTAAAGCCCAATGGCTTAAAGTTCAACAGAACCTTCGTCTTAAGGAGGTGATAATGATGGGAGAAATTTAAAAATAGCCAGAATTATAACTGGTCGTTCAAAAATAGCCCAGTTTCAAAATTGGTCGAAATTTAGCCACTTTTCATGTAAAGATAAATCTGAGCGAAAGCACTGTTCAAAACCCGGAAAACACACCAGTATATTATGCTGGAGTTCCAGCATAAGTATACTTGAACTCCAGCATATTATACTGGAGTTCCAGGATAAGAATGCTGGAACTCCAACATAATATGATGGAGTTCCAGCATAAGTACACTAGAACTCCAGCATAATATATTGGAGTTCCAACAAGTATACCGGTCCAGCATAATATACTGGAGTTTGGAGCACCGGTGCTCCAGTCTCCAGTATATTATACTGGAGCCAACAAAGTATAACGGTCCAGCATAATATGCTGGAGTTCATACACAGGTGCACCGAACTCCAGTATATTATGCTGGACCGGTCTCTGTTGCAGCAAAATAGTGGCTATTTTTCATTGACTTGGTAAACGCTGGCTATTTTTGAATGACCAATCCGAAAACTGGCTATACCGTGCTATTTTGACCTAATGATGGGGCATTTTCAAAACTGCCCTTTTCTAAAGTCATTATTTAAATTATGTCCCTATTAATTCAATGGGCTAAATTTGCCAGCAAAGAAATAAAAATTGCACCCCGTGGAAAATAGAGACAATTTAGAGTGACCTCAAACAAGACCAAATTCTCCAAATAATCCCATAATGTTTAAAAGAGTAATGCGTTGGAAATGAGAAGCTCAAACCAATAAATAAAATTGGTCCTTTCTTTTCCCAAGACTTTGTTTTCATGTATAAGGTGTTCATGGATGGAATTTGTACAAGATATTTCTGGTGGGACGCTTGAACTTAACACGACCTGTTAGCAATCTTAGTGTCTGATGAATATGAAGCCCCCGGAGGTGGTGCAGAGATGATGTTAGAAATATGTTTTAGAAACTGAAAATAATAAAATTATTTTACTGTTTCGGTTTAAGAGTTATTTACTGCAGTAATTTAGTTTGAATTTGAAATAATTTTGAACTAGTCTCTAGGAGTTTGTTATTTTCAACAGATTTTGTGCTGATTTTTAGATCTTTTAAATTAGTATTTCTCTTATAAATTATAGTCCAAATGCAGTAAAATAATAAAGAATTTTCAGCTTCAGTTCTTTAGAGTTCCTTTTACATCTATTCCAGAATATTCCTTTTATTTTCCTGTGACCTTCCCCTGTTATTTCCGTTAGTTTCTTTTTTCAAGAACCAACAATTGGTATCAAGAGTCATCTTCATAAGGGACCTAAGTAAAATCTTTTCTTGAGTGAGATGGAGAGTGAAACGAGTTTTTCTCAATTGACTCCTCCGGTCTTTGATGGTGAAAATTACCAACTATGGGCAGTGAGAATAAAGACTTACTTGGAGGCTTTAGATCTTTGGGGGGCCGTGGAAGAGGATTATGATGTTCTTCCACTGCCTAACAATCCTGGCCCAGATCAAGAGTCACAAGCAAAAGAAAATCAAGAAATCAAAGGCGAAAGCAACTTTGTTTGCTGGTGTGTCTGCAACAATTTTCACGAGAGTTATGGCTCTCAAATGAGCAAAAGAAATTTGGGATTATCTAAAGGAAGAATATACAGGAGATGAAAGAATACGAGGCATGAAGGTGTTGAATTTAATAAGGGAATTCGAGTTGCAGAAAATGAAAGAATCTGAGACCGTCAAAGAATACTCAGATCGGTTGCTTGGCATTGTTAACAAGGTAAGGTTGCCTGGTACTAAATTTAAAGATTCAAGAGTTGTTGAAAAAATTCTTGTTACGGTGCCTGAAAAATATGAAATATCCATAACTACCTTGGAAAACACAAAGGACCTATCCAAGATTATCTTGGCAAAATTGTTAAATACATTGCAAGCACAAGAGCAAAGGAGGCTTATGAGGCAAGATGGTATGGTTGAAGGAGCCTTGACAGCCAACCACAAAACTCAAAGCAAGGGTAATAATACAAAGAAAAATTACCCACCTTCTCAGCATTGTGGCAAAAAAGGTCATCCACCATTCAAATGTTGGAAGAGGCCGGATGCAAAGTGCAAAATCTGCAACCAACTTGGTCATGAATTTGTAATTTGCAAAGGCAAATCTCAAAAGCATGAAGCAGATGCCCAAGTCGCCAATGAAGAAGAAGATCACTTGTTTGTGGCAACTCTTCTTTCAACCAAGAAATCTGATTTTTGGATAATCGATAATTGTTGTACAAACCACATGACATATGACAGAAATCTTTTCAAAGAATTCACGTTTATGGGAAATAAGAAAGTCAGAATTGGGAAAGGTGATTATATTCTTGCTAAAGGAAAAGGAACTGTTGCAATTGCAACAAATTCAGGTACTAAGAAAATTTTAAATGTTCTTTATGTTCCTGATATTGATCAAATTTTATTGAGTATTGGACAACTAATGAAAAAAGGATTTAAAGTATCATTTGAAGATAAACATTGTTTCATTTATGATGTAACTGGACTTGAGATTTTAAAGGTTAAAATGAGAGGTAAAAACTTCTCATTTGATCCAACAGAAGGCGAAGAATTGAGCCAAAAGAATCTACAAAGTACAGATAATCCTCCAACTGAGGACATATGTGAAAATGAGGCAAGGAAGAATTTGTCAATATTTCAGAAAAACAAAATCTGAAAAAGTTGACAAGCCTCAAGAGAAGATGCAAATGAAGTCGACAAAAAGAGCCACCTTATTTCATTGACAATCATGAGATGCAGCAAAATAGAAAAGTGAACTCAATTTACTACAAGTCCAAAGATCAGTTGGCAGATTTACGTACAAAATCGTTTCTAGTTAAAGGTTTACAAGACATAAATTCAAAATAGAAATATGCTTTAGAAGCTGAAAATAGTAAAATTATTTTACTGTTTCAGCTTAAGAGTTATTTACTACAGTAATTTAGTTTGAATTTGAAATAATTTTGAACTAGTCTTTAGGAGTGAACTAGTCTCTATGAGTTTGTTATTTTTAGCAGATTTTGTGTTGATTTTTATGATTAGTATTTCTCTTATAAATTATAGTCCAAATACACTAAAATAATTTTTAAAAAATCAGCTTCAGTTCTTTAGAGTTCATTTTACATCTATTCCAGAATATTTCTTTTATTTTCCTGTGACCTTCCCCTGTTATTTCCCTTAGTTTCTTTTTTCAAGAACCAACAGATGAGAAAGCGGCAAATTTGGTAATTCATCAGAAAAAATGAAAGAGAAAGGGAAGAAAACCCAATGTATAAGAGTATTTGGTCAAATGGGGTCCCTCTCAACATGAGTTCTCTACATCTTTGCTCTGTTGATACATCTAGAAGTGAGGAAATAAAAAACAAGCATCAAGCTACTCTATTTGCTAGTAGGATCATCAAAAAAAAAAAGGCAATCTGGTGCACTAAGCTTCCGCTATATATGGGGTTCAGAAAAGAGTCGGACCTTGTTAGCTCTTATGTACACAGTACATTTCTGCAAGAGGCTCTAACTGAACCCGTGATCTCTTAGAGGGTGTTTGGATTGGCTTTTGAAGCTGGTCAAATAAGCTTTTAAGCTCTTTTTAGCTTTTTCTTTATTGTTTGGCAAAGTTAAAAAGTGCTTAAAATAAGTTAAAAACTACTTAAAACAAGCCAAAAGCAACAAGCTGCGCAACCCCAAATTATTGTTTTTTGGCTTTAAAGCTATTTTTGCTAAAAATCCACTTTTTTCAAAACAATCCAAACAGGCTCTTAGCCACACGACGGCAACTTTTACTGTTGCACTAACGCTTCCCCTCACACATTGGGTAATATGTACATAGCCTCGCCTTGCATTTTTGGCAAGAGGCTGCACGATTTGAACTCGTGACCTCTTGGCAATATAAGATCATAATTGGGTAAAAAAGGTAATATCAAAGCTTTGCTAGGAGAATCTGTATATCAACAACTAAAGAATTTCTCTGGAGAAAGGAGACCTTTGGTTTGTTGGCTTGAAGGGAGAACCCTAGGTATAACCTTTCCACAAAGGATCATGGTTAAAGTGCAATACGGACGGATCTTCTATTGACAAATCCAGGAAAGAAGTTCATGTGCATTTGTGGTTTGTTATGAATATGGCCATTTGAAGATATACTGATATAGGAACAGAGCGAGATTAAATCGATGAGACAATGTCATCCTATGGAGAAGAATGCAAAAATAATTTAAACAAAACGAACATCATTACAACAACAACAACAACAACAACAAAGAGAGTGGCTAAGAATATTGTCCCTGAATTAATAAGTTGTTCTAGACTTTCTCAATGCTTCTCATATAATACAAGTCCAACCTTGATACATATCCAGCTAAGATCACTACATAACTTTGCTTTTATCAATATACATTTCTGTTAACACCTGGACACATAGCTCATCCTATCCTTATATTAGCCCTCAAATTAGATCTCGCTACTAGTATCTATCAGAAGTACGAGCCGTAGGTTATCCTTAGACATTTGAACCACATAAAATCAAGTGCACCCTGCCAGGAAAGTCATCCATACCTGCAGCTCCATGACGAAGATGCATCTTTCCGGCTGCTTTTCTTGGAAATGCTTTGTGTTATTATTAATTCAAGACCTTAAAATGGGATGCTATCGATAGTTGATCCGATATCATTCTCTAGAACTTTTGTGAGGTCTTAATGGGAGCCCAAATATCAGCACCATTGCTGCTGACTACTCCAACAGTATATGAAGCTGGCACAAGACATAAGCCTTTGCTTCTCAAGCTGCAAGGTTGTGATTCCTTCACAAGAAAACATGAATAACATTTCAACAAGGAGTAGAATCCTTTTTGTGATAAACGTTAAATTCCAAGTTCAGTTGATATGACATAATTGACATCAAATAACATTGCAATTAAGGTCTCATAGAGTTTCCTAATGTTGTAATGAAGGTTTTTTACTGCTTAGATGTCGCCTTTTTTCATGCTCGGATGAAGATACAAGAATAAGCAATTTCAGAAATGGTGCTATCAGGCTCTAACCTGTGTCTTAGACATTGGCATGCTTCCGAGGTATGGTGCGCTCAACACCTGAAAGAACCAGGAAAACAAAATGAGGTATTCCATTTTTGGCAGAAACATAAATGAGTTAGATTGAACATAGTTATAGTAATTCAATTGAAACCATCATAGCCAAGATCTGGATGAGCTAGCAGTAAAAACTATTCACTTTGACACGGTAGAACCTTCCACCTTTTGTATAGTAACAGATGATTTAGAGACCACACAGAAAGTTTCAAATCTGTGGGGAACCTTTGCTTCCAAATATAGGACAAAACAAAGGCTCTACATACTTGCATCAACTAGAATGTAATATTCACAAGTGAACATTCTGAATGCTCAAAGTTCAGCTCTAAAATCAGAAAAAGATGCAGAGAAAATGTAGAAAGAGGAAATTACAGAATACGGAAACATGACCTTCCAATCACTTAAATACTTAGGACATTTTCAGACATAAAATTTAGTACTGTGCGTACTATGAACAAAAGTATATGGCGAAAATCCTAAAAGTTTAATAATACAGATGAAAAACCTAATTACAAACCAAGACATAGAAATAGGGGAAGCTGCGATGAGTAGCAACCGAAGTTTATTAGAGGGACACGTGTACATTCGTGCAAACAATGGTACTCCAAAATCACACAGATCTTCTAAAACCATATAAAATTCCTTGAAATTATTAGAGGCATTGAGAGCATAACCAGATCAACCTCCAACAACTGGAAACTGCTCTTGAATCTACCTACTCGAAACACCAGCTCGAGCACACAAGAAAAACAAAGATGATATATCCTTCCTTCGAACCCTCAAAAAGCTTTTTAAACAAAGATTTTGCTTCTCCATTAATCTTCACAGTAAGAGTAACATAAAATTACATTCATTTGTAGTAATCATTCCGAAAATCTAACTTCAAGACCATCGTCGGCCTCTTATTTTTTTCAGCATATTTCAATAGCTTACTTTGTGTACAAAACTTGTCCAGGCCCCAAAAATGCCCAGACCTAAGAGAAAAATAAAACACCCAAAGAAGTGTAGAAAGATCATCATAACTTCGGTATAGCAAACACAAATATCCAGATTTGCAGTGCAAATACTTCTAGAACAAACTCCATTCCTTAAAAATTAGTAAAAAAGGACTTGAATAACCAGAGCAAAAGCATCCAAACAAGTGTGGAAAATAAAAAAAATTGAACTAAATGTTGAAATCAAAGCTGCAGCATAGAAGTTCCCAGAACCAATCTCATCCAAGTAGTTGACAAAAACATATGCTACTAATTTGGAAAGAGAAAATGACTAATCTAGCACTAACAGCAGGGATCTCTATATAATAAGAAGAAACTATCCCGACAAGATACTCCATTCAGAAGATATTCGTGTTGGAGCCAGTAACTTGCTTGTCTTTGATCAGACGTACAGTAATGTAGTGCCTAAAGAACGAAGGAAAAAAGATGTCGAGAACACACCTTCACTTGTTCATGGAGGAATTTTATGTATCCCATTGCTTCAAAAAGAACAGAAGCCGTATCTGTCTGCAAATATAACAGAAACCAGAATTTTATCCATATGGTGAAAATTTGGTAGATTATTAAGACTTGGGTGAGTTTGGTAAATTTGAGCTGCTCTACTTGGACATACAAGTGCGAGGGAAAATCTCAATCACTAAGATATTCCACCATTTGGTGCCTCAAAACCATATTCTATATAAATTAAATTTTGCCCTTGAAATAATAGTTCTAATTCATTGCTCAATTCCTGCAGAATGTACCTTGCCATATGGCGACACCAGCTGCTGGAGAGCTACTATTCGTTCACCAAACTTCTCCTTCTTCTCCTATTTCAAGTAAAAAGGCAAAAGGAGAAAAATCTCGATATCAAGAACTCAATGATAAGGGTTGCAGCACATTGCTAAAATACAGATGCACCAGTTTACAATTTTCAAAAGTATCACACAATCGATTGACATATAACTAATTTCCTCATTGTAAACAAATTTGTGACTTGGAGCAGTCAAACAAATATGTTCAACAGCCGTCACATATATCGGAGACTCCAAGTAGGTAACTTGAAGGAACTATTTTTAGATTTTCTTGGTCAGATTTACTCTTAGCCTTAAGATTAAAAGTCAATCAAAATATTAAATCTTAATTTCAGTGAAATGTATAATACACCAGAACAGTGTCTCTGTTCAGCAAAGAATCTTATGTTCATCATTCAGTATATTACTGCCAACCCATGTTGAAAGTATCCAAGAAATGAAAATTCTCAAATTCCACGAACTAGTGGAGAATCGAGATAAGAGAATGAGTTCATCAAAAATATCTGTCCATAAACATGTGCACGCCAACAACAATAACAGCATTGCAGCAAAAGGAAGGAGAAGAAACCTTGGAGGAAATAGATATATCGGCCTTAAGTCGTTTTGGTGTAAGAGATGTGAGGCTGGTGCTATGCTCAAGGGAAATAGGGCTTCTTTTGTGTTGCAGCATCTTTCTTTCTATTGTTTCAACTCACCAAAAAGTAATAGTGATCCTACTAAAAAGGAAAGAAAATGGATATTAATAGACATACAAGTGTTTCAGAAGTCACCCTGATTTCTCAAAACATTGACATAAAGAATTCCTACATAAAAGGAAAGAAAATGGCTATGAGATAACTAATAGACAGACAAATAAATGGCTATTAGAAGTCACCTTTGTTTTCTCAACGTCCTGAAAGACACGCTGATTAGAAACACTATCACCTCTTAACAAATTTTGTCAGTAGCGTTGCACCAGATGGCCGTTAAAAGTTGAATGATCATACTGTATGGTCATAGTGAAGGCTTTTTCAGTAAGGAATTTAACTGAGACAAAACATGTTATAGTAGAAACCACTATACTAAGGATTTTTGTTTGCAAATGTGAAAAGCTTCCATTTCACATGGTTAACTATCAAGATTCTTTGGTAGCTGACCAAGAAACACACCAACAATACTTAAAAATATAAGAAAGAATATGGAAGTATACCAAAGAATATGGAACGCACAACTAACATCTTATTCTCTCCTAGAGAAGGCATTGATTAACCATTATTGCAGTTATCAATTATTTCTTGCAGAGATCCTGAAGGCGGAGAACAATTTTAGAATGTGCGGCTCATTCAAGTCTTTGACTTAGCTACCCTTATATATGATATAAGTACACACCATAGAACCATATTTTAAACATCTCTCCCTTTTTTCCTTTTCTATCCACAACCCAACATCTATTCTTGTTGATTAGTTAAAGGACTTCATTCAATGTATATGCAGTCCAAGCTTTGGTAGACAGAGTTACCCGTTACCTGTGTTGGTGGGAGGTAGCAAATATCCCATGGAATTAGTCGAGCCCGAATTGTATATGCAGACAATCCAGTCAAACTTCTGGAGCAATTTCAAACATGCAATACTTTGAAAAATAACCACCTATCCATTATACCAATTTTATAAATGTACTGTTTGGCATAAATGGCATTTGATTGTTCAAGGAACTGTCATGGAAGAATAATACATACATTTCAAAGAGAATAAACAATTAAATAGTCCATCATCTGTTTATTATATTACATAAACTATGTCAGAATAAAGAATGCATATTCTGTGCTCATTATATAAAACAAACTAAGAGTATAATAAGGAATGCATTAAAAAAAGCCAACCATCAACAACAGAATCTATGCCTACATAATTGCATAAATTATATTATGCTTAAAAAATTTTGCTCAATTGTTCTGCTAAACTTCGAGGGTCTATTGGAAACAACCTCTTTATACTCACAAAGTAGGGGTAAGGTGTGCATACACACTATGTCGGGATAATACTGGGTATGTTGTTGTATTCTGCTAAAGTCCACCAAGAAAAAGTTGGAGATTTTTTGCTACGCTATTGATATAATGGATGTCTTTTTTCCGTATTAAATTATCTGTAGTGTGAATAGGGGTGAGAAGAACTGAATTCAAAGAAACCAACTTTAGTGGGACCAACTTCAAGTATTTTAATATATCATTAATTAAGCATGAAAGAAGCCATTTGCGTACACAATCATTTTTCACAATCAGAACCTTATATCATGCTAATTAAGCGTATTAAAAAGCTACAAGCAACTAACATCACTGTAGAAAAAATCATCTAAACTAAACATTTCAATAAGATTGACTCAAGCATAACCCATCAAATTTAAAAACTTAGAAAACCAAAGAAAATTATCAACTTCAATAGAAACCACAAGAAAATTCCACTGTACAATATGATGCTGTTTAACTAAAAATTCAAAAAAAAAAAAAAAGGAATTACTTTTTACACCTAAGCTTACATACACACACTTCCATCCAATTTATGTGATCTTGTTTGATTGAACACGAAATTTAAAAGAAATAGTAATATATTTGATTATATATCATCTCGTTGAGCATAAAATAAGAAATGTCAAAATAAATTATTTTTAAATATAAAAATTATCATTCGTATCAAACAAAAAAAAAAAAAAAAAAAACTAGACGAAGTCCGACATAGAGATAGGTAGTAGTAGGAAGTTAATTCTAAAGTTTGATAGTAGTACCGACC
>NW_017670288.1:15831-148884 GCF_001879085.1 Nicotiana attenuata
AAAAAAAAAAAAAAAAAAAAAAAAACTGAGTCACATGAGATGGTATAGAGGAATTATCTAAAGTTTGATGACCATATATATGATTTATAACCATGTCCTTTTAAAATAAATAAAAATGTTAAAATTAAAAAAATTTAACGACCACAAAAAGAGAAGTATGAAAACAGAGGGAGTACCTTGATTTCGAACTACACATGACAAAACTCCACTTGAAGATTACTCAAAACCCACATCCAAATTCCAAAGAATTAACGATTCTATAAAGCAGTATATGAGTAACTGCTTAACTCCAGAAGAAAAAAACAGAGCTTTTTTGGTAAAAGGGTTTGGCCTGAGACGATAAAGAATGATGCTAAGAGAAAGAGAAGTGTGGAAGGTGGGAAGGGTTTTTGAAAGTGTTTTTATAGTACTACTCCTATATGTTTGTGAGTGTGATTTTGTGAAGAAAATAAAAAGAGTTTTATTTGACAGCTAATATCCAACCATGTAAGAGGAAAAGGGCGGAAGGAGTAGTTAAATTAAATCTGGATGATGTCAATTCTGTTTTTCTCTGCTTTAATTTTTTTTTTTATAAAATGAAAATGACTTCTGATGTAAAAGCATGTAACAATAAAAGAAATTTTTAAATTTGTGGTATAAAATAAGGCACATATATTGAGTCCGAAACTTAAATGATGCTTTTTTGTACAAAAAGCACTTTTCTAATTTTTTTTAAAAAAAAGTTACATTAATAGGTAATTCGCAGAATAATACTGCGAATTGCTTTAACGGAAATTTAGCCATTAAAGCAATTTGCAGTATTATACTGCGAATTGCATAAAAAAATAATTGCTTGAGATGGGCCCAACTCATTTTTGAAATAGCATTTCGCAGTATTATACTGCGAATTAGGTGAATTCGCAGTATGATACTACGAATTAGACTGATTTTACTGATTTTTGGCCCCACCAATAATAATTAACTGACATAACAATAATTCAAATACATAAAACGTAGTATAATACTGCGAATTACTTTGAAAAATTCTACACCCCAAGCTCGGACTTGCCTTATTTGTAGGCGTTTCAATTTTATAAAAATTCATTCAATACTTAAACTTCAAACATACGTTCATTATTCTCTCTTCTCCTTATCAATCATTTTTTTACAATGTCTGAAGTGCCAAAAATAAGGGTTTCACTGTATTGGGGGGGTGAGGTTGTGTTGGAGAATAACTCTGTGAGGTATAGCTCACCTCCACAGTGTCATGTTAAATTGATGCTTAATATGGAGTACGATACATTGGTATCGTTGTTACGTAGAAAAATGAGTGAGCGGAGGCGTTCGGTTAGCCTTAAAGTAACCGGTAGATTTCCTTATTCAGTGACTCCGCAGGGGTTTGCTTATTATTCTGAGTTTAACATCGAGGATGATGAAACTCTTAGAGATTTTTTGCGGATTCCGGATGAATACAGGGAATTTATTGTAATAAAATTATTGGAAATGTACGTCAAGGTGGAGGACCTTCCCAGTAATGAGGGCGTGCATAGCAGGGATAACCCCCAGTCATCGGGTGGTTATTCTGGAGCAGTTTTTGCCGGACAGATTGCTGATGAAAGAGCTTGCCTTGATTTAAACTTGTCACCACCGGCGAATGAGCAGCCACAAAATAATTTTTCCACTTTATATAATCAACAAGACGACTGGTAAACTTCAATTTTACTACGCTTTAGCGATGTTTTTTTTCATGTTTTAATTGGATTTGTATTAACACTCATATTTTTTATAGGGGGTACCGTCCTGATTTGAATTTTACAAGTTATGACCCCGCCCCTAGTTGGAATATGCGTAGGTCTGGAGTATTGGACCACGGTGGTCCATCTGGGAGTCATCACCAACATGAAAATATCTATCATGAAACGCCAAGACAATACCATTTGTAAGTAAAGTGATATAGCTATATCTAAAGTATTTTTCTTGAGTATTGGGTAACTTATGTTTTTGTTCTTTTTGTGCAGTGAAAACGAGCTTCTTGAAGCTCCTGACCTCACACAGTTGCCCATAGACGACGTTTTTACTCGTGATTTGGCAGATGCGCAGAGTCAGGAGGATGATAGTGATTATGACAACAATGCGGATGAGTCTGGGGATGACACACCCTTCCATGATGAGGGTGATGATGAGGAGGAGGAACTGAATGTTGAACCTGAGCTGACCAGGGAGCATGTTCCTCCACCTCCCGCTAGACCAAGAGTGTACGAGTCCCATGTGCCATTTCATGAGCGAAATATTCCCTACCTTGATAATTTGCCAAGCATGCCTAACGTCGATGCCCTCACAAGGGATGATGATGAATTACGGTCAGCGATGTGGGATGAGTCTAGACCAGCTGTTCTTACAAAGGGCATGTATTTCCCAGATAAAGCTCGCCTAATTAGGGCTGTAAAAATCTACAGTATAAGAGAGTGTCGTGAGATGACAGTAAGTGAGTCAACTACGGAGAAATACAAGGCTGTATGTCGTAGGTGGTTTATGGGTTGTCACTGGATGCTGCATGCCACAAAGAAGAAATCAGGTTTGTGGAAAGTGGGTAAATTTATTAGCGAGCACAGATGTGAAATGGACACATTCAATGAGAATCACTTCAACTTGGATGTGGACTTGATTTCCCTTGTCTTGATTCCATTTTTGGAAGTGTCCATTAGGTTCAAGATTAAAGAGTGTATTACAGCCGTCCACCAGGAGTATGGTTGTACTATAACCAAAAGAAAGGCATATCTCGGTCGCAAACGTGCCTTTGAACTTATTTATGGCGACTGGGATAAGTCTTTTTCAAATCTGCCCAGGTACATGGCCGCACTGCAACACTTTAACCCCGGGACTGCTGTTGAATGGAGACGTGAGCGGAGTCCGGACAGACCGGAATATATTTTCAACTATGTGTTTTGGTCATTTAAACCAGCAATTGATGGTTTTGTGCATTGTCGTCCTGTAATTTCCATAGACGGTACTCATGTCTATGGAAAGTATGATATTAAGCTTTTGATTGCAGTTGCAGTAGATGCCAACGGACAAATATTTCCACTAGCTTTTGCCATTTGTGCCAACAAAAGTGAAGAGACGTGGACGCAGTTCTTGAACCACTTGAAGCAGCACATTGTCAAACAGCGTTCAGGTATTTGTCTAATATCTGATCGGCATGGTGGTATTTTAAGTTCTGTACGTCACTTGCCTGAATGGCATGAACCATATGCATACCACCGTTACTGTGTGAGGCACCTGAAGGCCAATTTCCAGAAGAAATTTCCTGACAAGGCCTTGCATGACTTAATGTGGATGGCTGCAACTGAGCACCAGCAGTGCAAATTCACGAGGCGCATGGAAGCGATCCGGCAGATAGAACCACGAGCCTACACTTAGTTGATGCAACATGAGCTTCACATGTGGACATTGCATGCTGATGGCGGCAGACGATGGGGAGCCCTCACTACAAACGTGTCGGAGTCATTCAACGGCTGAAGTCTGCCCGTGGACTGCCTGTCACTGCCATGGTCCGCATGACATTCAAACAGAGTGCAGAGAGGTTTGTTGAAAGGCATGCAGCTGCATCGGCATTGATGGACAGGGGTGTTGAATTTATGCCAATACCCATGAGAAGATTTGAAAGGTACAGGAGGCGAGCACAGTGGCATTCATTTCTTCAGTATGATCATGAACGGGGTGTTTTTGAAGTTAAGACCGCTATCAACGGACACCGTGGGAATAATCTACAGACGGTGAATGAAAATAGAAGGTTATGTTCATGTGGGAAATGGAACATCCACCACATGTCGTGCGCACATGCGTAGAAGTGCTTTCAACAAGTTGGATATGGGGCAACAAACTATATTGATAGGCAATACAGTGTTGCTGCATACGTAGACACGTATAGTGGGAAGTTGCATCCATTAGGTGCTGAGCATTATTGGCCGCCGGAACCTTTTAAGTTGGTATGTAACAAGGACTATTTGCGCAAGCTGAAAGTGCAAAAGAGAACGCGTATACGGAACCAAATGGATGTTGGTGAGTCCGTTTATGCGCGTAAATGTGGCATATGCTCTCAAACAGGACATGACTGTCGTAAATGTCCTTCAGGTGGTGTGCGTGTCGGTGGTAATCCTGGTGCAAGTTCGTCCAATGTACCCAACTATCAAGGATACCCCTAGTCCTTTATTTTGGTATTATTTTTTGTAATACATGTCTGTATTTTTGTTTGTTTCAATATATATGAAATAAAATAAATTTCCACAATCCTGTTACATCTTATTTTTTAACGTTATATTTTGATATGGTTGGAGCAATATTGAGGTATGGGTGTTAGTAAACAAGAGCAAGAATGTGGTATAAAAAAAATTTCGTTATGAAATAAATTAAATATGTAAAGCGTGGTACAATAATGTGTTTTATCAATTGTCTTGTCGTTCTTAAAAAGCTGTAAAGCGTTGTTCAAAAGCTTGAATGAATGAAAAATATTTTTTTTTTTTTTTGCAGAAAAATTAAATATGTAAATCTCAGTATAATACTACGTTTTGTTGAGTTGTCACTTCGTTCTGAAAAAGCTGAAAAGCATGTGAAAACACTACTTTTTTTCGGATAAATTTAATATGTAATTCAGAGTATTATACTGCGTTTTATTGAGTTGTCATTTCGTTCTGAAAAAGCTGAAAAGCATGTGAAAACCCTGTTTCGTGTAAGAGAAATTTAAAATATAATTCGCAGTATTATACTGCATTTTTGTGTGAAATCTTGACTATAAATAATGGTTGCATGCTACTTATATTCTTCGTTTAACAATAACCAAAGTTTCTCCATAAGAAATGTCTGAACAAAACGTTTATGTCCCAAGGTGCTACTGCGGAGAAAAATGCAGTTTGTTCAAATGGTGGCTAGAAGGTGCACGCCGCTACTGGGCATGTAAGAACAAGCTTCAGGAGTTACCCTGCAAGCCTACATGTGAATTTAAGGTTTGGATGGACAAACCATGTAACCAGAAGCACTACAAAGAAAGAATTTATGAGCTTCATTGTTTATGTAATAGCCAAGCGATAAGCGAGCGCTGAACCAATGATGAAATTGAGGCGTTGAAGGCCAAACTCAACAAGGCAGAAGAAGAGAAAAAAAAGCTGGAAGAGCAACTCGAGTGGTTGGAGCAAATTGTAGTGTACGTGATAAGCGTAGTAGTGTATTTTCATGTTTCCCTTGTCATGTGTTTGTAGTAGTTGTACTGTTTGTATCTTTAGATTTGCCGCTTTTGTGTTTGTGTTTCATGTAATAAAATTCATGTTCAAATTCTGTTTCAATAAAAATGTTGTTATACTTGAGTTGTTGTCATTAAATACATAATTTTCAAACCCCGTTTCGTGTCAAAGAAATTTAAAATGTTATGTCGAAAAATGCAATCTAAAGCTATCATGTCAAAATTTAAAATGTTATGTCGAAAAATGCAAATCTAATGAGAAAAATGCAGTTTGTTGAGTTGTCATATCGTTATGAAAAAGGTGAAAACCATGTGAAAACCCTATTTCGTGTCAAAGAAATTTAATATGTAATTCGCAGTATAATACTACATTTTGTGGAGTTGTCTTATATGTAATTCGCAGTATTATACTACGTTTTGTGGAGTTGTCATTTCGTTCTGAAAAAGCTGAAAACCATGTGAAAAACCTGTTTCGTGTCAGGAAAATTTAATATGTAATTCGCAGTATAATACTACGATCAATCTGAAATCTTGCCTATAAATAACGAGCGCGTTCGAGTTATTTTCTGTGCTTAACAACAACCTATAATCGAGATTTTCCATAAAATCAAACTTCTCTTTAAGAAATGTCTCAACGACCCCTTTGTTGCCCAAAGTGCGACTGTGGAATCAAAAGCATGATGTACAATGAATGGGAAGAAGCTGGACGCCGCTACTGGGCGTGTATGAACAAGTTTTATAGGCAATCCGACGTACCTATATGCAATTTTAAGGTATGGGTTGATGAACCATGTGACCAGGAATACTACAAAGGCCAGGTGTATCATCTTTAAGATGTGTGTAATGGGCAGTGGGACAGAGAGCGCCAATCGAAGCAAGAAATTGAAGAGTTGAAAGCGAAGATCAAGGAGGTGGAAGAAGAGAAAAAGAAATTAGAAAGAAAGCTCGAGAGGATTAAGCAGAGAATACTAGGCGGTCGTAACTAAGCGATGACATTTACGTGTTGATTGTTGTAGTGTATCTTCATGTTTCCTTTGTCAAGTGCTTTCACTAGTTGTACTATTTGTTTTTGTGTTAGGTTTGTAAGGTTTGTGTTTGAGTTGTACTGTTTAAGTGAAATTGCTGTTCAAACGCAATTAAAATAAAATAGTTGTTAAAAGATAGTTGTTACTATTATTTACATAAAGCACTATTTACACAAAGTTAATACATAAGTAAATCAGTGAGTGCCGCAGCCTGTGTGCTTCAGTGCTGCTGCTGGCCTAAGTTGCATCCCCTGTCGCCCAGGCACACTATCTGGATCATCATCATCAAGCCGCCTCTTTATGTGAGGATGTGCAGCAGCATCAACACTACAACTGGCAGGATCGGAAGAATAGGCCGTCGGGCCGTCAGCAACCTACAAAACAAGAAGTAATCTTAGCATGTGAAAATGTATTATTTTATGAAAATGTATTATTATCTTAACCTACAGAATGTACTATTATTTTAAGTAAGAAAATATTTTCTCACCATGGTCTCGTCGACCTCCTGGGTATATGTATCCATGGTGTGCTCATCACCGCATGTAGTGTCCTCAAAGATGGGTTGGACGAAGACTGCATAAGAAAGTAACAATTAATTAATGGCAGCTATTTAAGGAAAAGAAAACAAATTGAAATATTAAAGTAATACAAACATACCGCCGCCTGTGGTAGATCCGCATGAACTGCCGGGGACGATGGATAACTCAACCTGCGCCCGCCATCCACGTCCCGGGCCGGCCGATCCTCAGCTGCGGTAGATGGGCATGCGAAGTACTGATCTACATCCCCGTCGAATGTACCCATGATCGACAATGCTCCTGACGGGGTGACCTGCGCATGCTTTGGCAAAGATAGGCTTAAGCTATACGAAGGCATGCTGCTGGAAGGCTCATCTGCATGAGCATATAACCCTGCTGATCATCTCCAAAGCGCCCAACTCCGAAGTCCTCGTCATGTCCCTCAGCATTTGGGTCGACAAGTACCTCACGCCCCCTTGCTGACCACCTCCTCGCCCGTCCCCTGCGACCCCTGGGGCACCCTACCTCGTGGGGCACCCCTTCCTGGTGCCTCCCCTGGCTCGTGAGACTGGCTACCCGCTGTAGGCCTCTAGAGCCACATACTGAGGCTCATGGTCTAACCTCTCGGCATCTCTCGCCTGACCAGTGTCAGACGAGCCATCTGAGCCACCTGTCCGGCCATACTCAAACCACTTCAGGGTCGGCACGCTGCTGCATCTCTGTCCAACTAGTAGATGCGATGATGCCCATGCCTATGAAACATTTAAAATAGTAATTAAATAACCGCTAATATCACAATTATAAGATATTAATAAGCCAACAAAACATACCAGTGCCTCGTGCCTCCTGGCGTACGTCTGTAGCGCTCGCCAAGTACATGAACGGGGTTCCCGATCACTTCGGGTCTGACGGCGGACACTCACATACAGATGAAGTGTGGCCTACTGGAAAACTGTAGGTGGTAGCGGAATGCGCCCAGCTCGTTCCTCCCAATAAGCTATCTGCTGCTGTAAGCCATCCAATATACTGCCGGTCTATGCTGGCACGGTCGTCCGCTGATAGTGTGTAGCCTCCATCCAGGCTCCCTCGGATAGGCTGAGGAAGTCAAACTGTCGAAGCACACGCTCCGTGGATGATACTCAACGTGATCCAGAAGATCATCGGACGGAGGTGCTCCAAATCAGCCGGTCGACTGAGCAACAAGCGGGTAGCTGACCAATGCAACTCGATGATGTATGGCGTCCAGATGAACTACCAATAATAACATAAAATGAGTATGCAAAACACAACTCAATTTAAAACAACCAAGTGTAGGTACATATTACCTGTCCGTCCACCAACATATCTAACACATCCCTGAGAAGGGGAGATTATGATGAGCATCCGTCCCTCGGTAGTTCCCACGCCGGAGGAATCCACCTGATAGCTAGAGGGAGAAGCGGATAATCCTCACCGGGCGGAAGTGGTGGTAGAGGTGGCTGCAACGGCATGATCCGCTGCCAGGCCAAAGCTAAGATAAAATGTTGATGTAAAATTTATGAGTCATTTCACGATATAGAATTTGGAGTAAAGAACAAAGTATTCGGAATTTTTTTGCACCTGTAGGAGGGGCAAAAAACCACATATATCAACCGCTGGACCTATGCTCGCCCGGCACATGCTCCTATACAGTACGCCGGAACAGTAGCACCCCAGCTGTACTGGGGTAGCTCATCCAGCTGCTCAAGACAATGGAGAAAGCGCATACTCACTTTACTCCCCGAAGTGTTCGGGAATAAGACACACCCGAAAAACAGGAGCAACGCCAACCGAGTGTACCTCTGAATCCAAAGATGCTCCGTCTCGTGGGTAATATCTGGGTGCAAATCCGCCATCTGATCTCTAATGAATGACAAAGCAACGCGACTGCCACCCGGTCACCTGAGGTCTAGAACCAGTCAAACTGCCCCATCATATCCGCCAACTGTGCACGTGTCACTCCCTCTCCAGTGGTGGGGCAGTGCGAAGGCACGTCCCTCTACGCGCAGTCCGTTAAAACCTGGACATCCTGCAGCGTGATGGTGGCCTCTCCAGTGGGCAAGTGAAATGTATGTGTCTCCGGTCGCCACCGCTCTACCAAGGCCGTGATGAGCGACCAATCAATCTGCATCCGTCCAAGCTCAAAAATGGTATATTAATCCGTAGTCTGGAGGCTCTCTACTACGCGCTCATGGAAAGGATGCCCCGCAATAAACCCCACAAATCATCAGGCTCCTGGGGCGGAGAGCCTGCATCAATAGCTGTCCCTCCCAAACATAGGAGGACCTATGGTCCCGCCCTGCAACACTAGTAGCTGATCCTCGCAGGTCCAAGATGCGCAGGCGGAGGAAAGGCCATGTCGTCTACTATAATTTAAACAAAATTAATTGTTTATGTTAGTGTAATAAATTAAATAATTAAGTATGATTAATATTGGAGAGAATAGTTATGTATGGGTTCCAGGCTTGATTTTCGAGGCCCGGTAGCACCGAGTTATCCTTAATTATTATGCGTCTACATTTCAACATTTTTAGATTTTGTTACCTTAAAGAATTAAATTATAAATTTTTGAATTGGAGTAAATATTATGTATGGGTTCCAGGCTTGATTTTGCGACCCGGTAGCACCGAGTTAAGATAATAGTTATGTATGGGTTCCAGGCTTGATTTTTTAGGCCCGGTAGCACCGAATAATCCTTAATTATTATGCGTCTCAATTTTAATATTTTTAGAATTTTGTTAACTTAATAAATTTAAATAATTAATTATTGCTTAATATTGGAGATAATATTATGTATGGGTTCCAGGCTTGATTTTTGAGGCCCGGCAGCACCGACTTATCCTTAATTATTATGCGTCTCAATTTCTACATTTTTAGATTTCTTATAACTTAACCAATTAAATTATAAATTTTTGGAATTGGAGATAATAGTTATGTATGGGTTCCAGGCTTGATTTTTTAGGCCCGGTAGCACCGAATAATCCTTAATTATTATGCGTCTCAATTTCAACATTTTTAGACTTTTGTTAACTTAATAAATTAAATAATTAATTATGTTTAATATTGGAGATAATAATTATGTATGGGTTCCAGGCTTGATGTTTGAGGCCCGGTAGCACCGACTTATCCTTAATTATTATGCGTCTCAATTTCAACATTTTTATAATTTTGTTAACTTAATAAATTAAATTATAAATTTTTGAATTGGAGATAATAGTTATGTATGGGTTCCAGGCTTGATTTTTGCGGTCCGTGACTCACCGAGTTATCCTTAATTATTATGCGTCTCAATTTCAACATTTTTAAAATTTTGTTAGCTACTGAGACTCTACGCTAAAAGGCTCTACATTTTACTACGCTAAAAGGCTCTATATTTTACTTCGCTAAAAGACCCTATATTTTACTGCGCTACAAGGATCTACAATATGAACATAGCATTAACAATACAAATAAACAAAATAAATAATATTATTTAATAATACAAATTATTTATCAATTTTTAATACAAATTACATAAGAATACAAATTATTGATCAAATGTTAAGCATTTTTGTCACAAACATAACATAAATTCGGGTATCAAATGAATCAATCCGGGTATATAAAAGATACAAAATTAAACAAAAACATAACATAAATTCACATGGAAACATACTAAACAATACTAATATGCATGACTATACGAGCTTCGGCATTAACTAAATTGAAATACCTCGATGTAAGTCTTTTGAATATTATTGAAATCGAATTTTTGCACCCGAAACACGGAATCCAAAGCTTCTTTAGTGTGTGGGACCTACACTCCTTGCTCTTTATGGGACGGGTGGGGCCGAATTTTTTTTTTTAAAATGACGGGGGGGGGGGGGGACCAGAAACAGGCAGGTTTGTTTTTCAATGGAGGCTTCAATGTCGTTGTCCAAGGAAGAAGAAGGGCCTTATTTAATTAAGGCAATTCGCAGTATAGTACTGCGAATTAGTAATTCGCAGTATAGTACTGCGAATTAGTAATTCGCAGTACTATACTGCGAATTGCCTTAATTAAATAAGGCTGGGCCCAACTCATAAATTAAACGCAGCGTTTTGGTACTTCGCAGTACTATACTGCGAAATAGAAAAAAAATTAAAAAATATTTCGCACTACTCTACTGCGAATTGATTTAACGGCCAAATTTCCGTTAACCCAATTCGCAGTACAGTACTGCGAAGTACCCATTTTTGTAACTTTTTTTTTCAAAAATTAAAAACGTACTTTGTGTCTAAAAAGTCAGTAATTAAGTTTCGGACTCCACATATATTCTGTAGAGCTATAAATCATTGCACAAAGGTAAATTATTTCCAAATATGAAAAGGAATCATTCTTTTGGCACGAATTAAAAAGAAACTAGGTTCACAAAAATTGAAAGGGAGTGAGTATTTACTACTTACTCCAATATTTTTGTACTGTTATTAAGAAGAAGAAAAAAACTTTTATCACATTAAGGGGTCGATTGGTAGGGTGTATAAGAATAGTGCGGAATAAGGTGTATTAGTAATGCAGAGATTCGTAATGCATATGTTAATAATGCAAACATTAGTTATGCAAATATTATTTCTTATCTACTGTTTGGTGTGGTGTATTAAGAAAAATAGATATTTATAAAAATGCCCTCCATAGTCTTTAGCTTTAAAGGACTTTAAGGATAATTTTGTCTTTAACCATACTAATCCATGCATTAATAGCCTTGGCATTGTTAATGTCATAATTTTCTATGCATTACTTATACATATGATAATACCAAGTATGATGTATAACTAATACAAGTATTAATTATATACATGTTGAAAAAATATACCAAACAAAGTATTAGTAATGCACAAAGATAATACTTATGTTATTTTTTCTAATACCTTCTATCAAACAACCCCCGAAAAGAAGGGAATGCTATACTACAAATGAGATTTAAGCCCTTCATCTCAGGTGTGCAAGGTAGGGAATTTATCGAGTAAGCTAAACGTTTCACCCATTTTTCATTGTTATTTTAGCTTCTTGGTTGAAATATTTTATATTTGTTTAACACATGTGATCATGAAATATCATTTTATTATTTTAAATACTGAATTTTACTATTTATAATATTACTTTGACAATGAGAATTATACTGAATTTAAGCAACATATTTGAACTTCAAAGGGAAATATTGAAATAGCTTATCTTGAGTGAACTACTAATTTATAATTGCTTTTATTTTGACAAACCTTTTCTCTATGAAATTCATATGCTAATGTACAACTAACTTTATTTACCCCAAAAATGAGTAATAATTAAATTTGTACGCGGTTTAACAGATATGTTGTTTAATTCAATATGAATTATTAAGAATTACAGATAAATGAATTAAAGATAAAGTAAACGATCAAACCAATCGCAATGTAATGACCAAGCCTGATCTAAGATTGAACAGTGGAACTCGTCCTCGATTGGACCCTTGATACAAGCTCGGTCGCGAGTGAAGAAAAGAACAAATGAGTAATGCCTTGAACAATAGCTAGAAGACAAAAGTAAACTTTTATTGCTTTGAATTGTGTGATACAATGTGTCGGGCTAAAGAAAAACTTCCCCTTCATATAATAGGAGAATTTCAGTCCTAGTACAACTCTAAAAAGGATAAAAATCTTCTTTTTTCGGTAATTATTGATCTACTGATGCTGAACGGGATTCGCGCCGTAATATCCAGTTGAAGGCAAATATTACGGCCCCCTATCCATCATGCATAACCGTTCACCGTGTCTACCGGGGTCCAGAAGCTATACTTGGTCCGGAATACGTCGCTTTACCGTATTTGATCTCAGATACATCGTTCATTCTTTCCGGGTCTCGATGAGGGGTTCCTGGCCTTGATTATAATCACGTCGAGCGTGCTTCTCCTTCGTTCTCGCATCGGGGAATCAAAGAAAACTTTACCCTCAATTTTACCCGTACACAGATAGTCCCCTCGATTTTCGGAGAGCAGGGTTATTGAAGCGATGGGAAGCGATAAATTAACCTCGGTTCCTTCTTTTGTATGTTCAACGGAGTTGACGGGTCAGCGAATCAATCACGTCGTTCTGACTTCAGACATGTTTCAACCGCCGATTAACTGTCCTCAAATGTGAAACGTTACACATCGATTATCCTTCCTCTATAAAAGCTCCGGCCCCTTTTTCACCTTTTAACTTTCCGGTTCCAGAGCTCTTTGACTTACCCTCGAATTTTCCACTTAACTCTAACCCATTCAAATCTTCATACAATGCTTTCTAGATATTCATATCCTCTTCTTCAAATCTTCATAATCCTCTTTTACATCATCGAATCAGACCTTCATCCCCATCTTCAAATCTTCATCCTCATCTTCAAACCTTCATATTTTCCTTTAAACCTTCATATTTTCGAGAATCCGATGGCAAAAACATCCAAATTCGTGCCTCAACAAACCGCCCCTTCATCTTCCAATCCGACCACGGATTCCGTGTTGGTCGTTCCTGAGGTGGCCTAGGAGTCTACTTTGAAGAGCTTCGTTCCCGGAGGCTGTTCTATTGAAAACAACTTCAAAGTCGAGAAGGCCTCCAGCCAACAGGTCCGAGGCGAGTTAGTATGGAGGTACATATGCTCTGTTACTAAGTACACACTCTCCACAGTACGGGTGGACTGTAACTGGGAGGGCAAGGAGGTGGTCGTCTACAGGCCCAACGAAGACATCACCACTCACGTGGAGGGGTATCTAAGTGTTTACACTTACCCCTTCACGCTCGCCCCGATAGACCCTATAATCATCGGTTTCTGCAAAAGGTATGAGGTCTGTATTGGGTAATTCACCTGTCCTTTTGGAGGATCGTAATCCTCCTCGCCACTTCGTAAACAACGCCGAGCACCTCGATTCACCCTCAACCACCTTCTTCGTCTCTACAGTCCCTGAATCTTCTGAATGGGTTGATCAAGCTCGTTTATCGAGCAAGTAAAGCTCCATTCTAAAGCATCGATGAAGATCGAGATTGATGTTGGCAGGGGAGGTTCATTCTAGTAAAAACCGAGGACCTCATTCGCCTAGAATTTCTACTGTTCCCTGAAAAGTGGAACTCATCCCATAAATCTTCTCCTTCCTGAGTACTTGGTACTTTCTTTTAATCTTTTTCTAATTGCCTGTGTCTACCATCGTGCAGCGGTCACTCAAGTTCCCAATGCAATCCCTCGCTTCAAGGAGTGAATCGAGCGAATCTGCAAACAAATGTCTTACTTCGAGAACGAAGGGCGCAAGCTCTCGAAGGGCAAGTGGAAGGCATGTTCCCATGGTGAATCTTCCTCCCGAATAATTACATTTATTTCTGCTAAGTCTTCTCCCTTTCACAGGTTTGCCACAATACCACCGAGCTTCGGCTATTGGACGAGGACGAGGCCCTGTCCTCGCTTGCTGAACCCTATGCTTCGGAACAGCCCGGAGCTGCCGCAAAAGAGGAGAAAAATAAGAAAAAGAGGAAATCCTCGGTCTCCCCGGACGCCGAGGTGAAGAAGAAAAAGGTATTCATCCGGTTCCGGAAAATCAATAAAAAGAGTACCAAAGCCAGGGTACTGTCGCGCCCCCTTTTTCTCGCAAAATCGGGTTTATGACATTTGGAAGGACAACTTGTTCCCTTTTGGGAATTGGGTTTAAGAGAATTGAAGAGTCGCCACCTAATGATTTAAGTGCACTAGGACACTAAGAAGGGTTTTGTTTGGATAACCAGAGATTAGGTAAGGGCTTGAAATTATTCCAAGGGGAAGGTGTTAGGCACCCCTAAGAATCCACTAGTGTGGTTCCCGACCAAGCTATTATTGTGACTTAAAGTACAAATAACACATAGGCAAGTAAGACTTCAAATAAGAGGGGATTTACCATATAAAGGCTAGAAACACACAAAGTCAGAAAGTATTAAAGAGAGTTGATTTAGAAGAAACATTTTAAAAGATTTAAAAGAAACAAAGAACAAAAGAAAGAGGGTCCTAGGTTTATTAATAATATGGATCACCCCACACAACACCCGGTAATCACTTATACACGTGGTGTTATCGCGTGGTCATCATATCCATATCTACCCTTTCCCACCCCGTTAAGGTATTAAAGCGTGGAATAGTCTCATTTTCTTATTGCATGCTATTACCCGCCCCGATCCTATCAGCCCCGGAGGTGCTTGGGACTACTAATCCTAAAAGAGGGAGGAGAGGTTGTCTTATTTGTGGTTTCAAAGGTAAAAATACTAAGGCGACAAGAAAAAACACATATAACAAGTATGGGGAAACATGTAAACAAACGTAAGGCTCAAACAGACCTCCTTTAGACAAAGAAAATCAAGTAGTTAGCATGACTTGTATGTACTGTTTAAGGTCTAATTAAAACTTAAAGATTTGGGGCAGACTGATTTATTACATAGTTTAGATAGGAAGCCCGACTCAGGCCTGCCTGCTGGTTGTAAGTAATAAAATCTGATTTTGTTTATAAACTTATCCTATGGTTTGCCTAAGTGATAGACGGAACCTATAGGCATGATATCTATTGATTTCAGAAACAAAGAAGAAAACTAATTGCAGATTGATTTAAGAAAAAAGAAAGTTGCCAATTAAAAAAATGAGTTTTAGAATAGCACAAGTTCTGCCATTGGTAATGCATTACTACTGATGGTTTTAAGCTTACCAACGAGTGAGGCGATTCAGATTTGATTAGAACCCCTATAGGCGTGCTTTCTATGTGTTTTTCGACTTAAAAAACATTGTTATAGACATGGAAGAGTACAGAAATTCTACAACATGATATCTAAGCGTTGCGTGATATCTAATTACATTTTTTGGTTATTAAGACCAATAGACAAGTTTGCCTAGTGAAAAGTAGGTATGCAAGAATCAGAAAGGACCTATAGGCATATTTTCTACGTGCATGTGCAGAAGCTATAGACATAATATCTACATGAAAGTGCAGGATTCCTTTAGTCATGGTATCTAAATGAGAATGCTGAAGTTCTTAAAGAAATGGTATCTAAATGAGAATGCAGGAATGCTTATAGGCATGGTAACTACATGAAAAATGCAGAAATCTTATAGGCATGGTAACTATATGAGAAAATACTGAAATTAGAGATTCCTATAGGCAATTTATCTACCCTTTTACATGATTACCCCTCCCTTTTCACTAACCATCCCTAAAAGTTTATTACAAAGTTATTACAGTCCAAAGAAAATAGAGTAAAGAAAATACATCAGAAATTGAAAATTATAACCAAGGAGAGCTTGATTCAGACTACCTGTCTGAAGTATGAAGTAACCATCTCCAAAGATCATGTTTCAAAGCCTTTCTACCACTTGGGTGTGTCAGAGTTCCATAAGAGCTTCATAAGAACTCCGGGCAGTGCTTACACCCAAATGTATCACCATATTAGGCCAAAGTGCAGTGTGGAAGGGCCAGCCCTCAGGTGTCCAAGTTCAGAGGGAACTCAAGGCCCCAAGGAAAGGCTCACAAGAGGGGGGCAGAACTTAGGAACTAAGAGAGGAGAGTGCAAGTGCAGAATTCTGAAAGGGGAAAAAGGGAAGGGAAACAGTACACATAGGGATATAGGGAATGGGGAGTTGCAAGAGGTAAAGAGCAGGCTAGTGGGCATAACCCAACAATGGGAGATGCTGGCACACCCATAAGCCTAATAGAACACATTGTTTAGAGGTCGGGATCCCCTAAGGGATCAAGTTTAATCCAAAGAAAATAACTTGCATATTGCCATGTTTTAAACTGTAACTCAAAGCACATAAAGGGAATAGGGAGGAGGGGTTCATAACAGAAACAAGCAAAAGAATACAACATGCTAGTTTAAGTATTTAAATCTGCAGAAGTAATTAAGTAGACATAGATGTAGAAAGCTGTAAGTAAACACATTGTGGTGATGCTGAAAATTAAAATTAGGACATACCAGTTTCAAGGAAGCAAATAGGGAAAAAGCAGTAGTCTTGTGAAAGTCAGAATGCAGACAAGAAGAGAGAGTTCTATTATGTGAGAGTGAGAATTCATAAGAGATTGTGAATTGTTAATCGTGTGTGCTGTGTGTTAAAGAGTCGTGTATTTATAGTGCAAAAGCCATGAGGAAATAAGGTAAGAAAATAATTGAAGAGCTGATTGTCAATGAATTACACAAGACTCCCTTTAATTAAGGGATTCAGATTCAAACGGGTATAAACCAATTAAGGAAAGAAATTAATCAAACACTTTGTGCAAAGTAGGCAATTAGGGGTGAATACATAAGAGTTTTATTTAAGAACAGAATTTTGAAATACACGGTTGTGCAATTAAGGAAAGACAATCAATTAATAGCCAAGAAATCAGAGGTTAGAGATTTGTTATGAATGAACCGAGTCAAAAGATGGGAAAGGTTTTTAACTTAAAGGAAATTAGCAAACATGGAAGACCCATATTCAGAGGGGAGTATAGACTAATTACAGATTTAAAAACTACTTTAGAGGGAAGTTCATCATATATAAGGAGCATACAAACACGTTAAGCATGAAAGAAGACTATAGTGTCATTGTAAAATCAGTAGAAAATCCAGTATAGAAGAGTTTAGCAAAAGGTCAGAGTCATATGAAAACAAAGAAGTCCAAACTCAATTCAAAGACTCGAAGTCAATCTGAAAGAATTAGGGGTTTCGAAATAAAACCCTAGTTCAACCAAACCATAAAGCGGAGATAAGAGGGTAGGCAATTGAATCGAAATCATGTTTAGAAGTTTCAGAAAAAGAACAGGCTTCTTCAGCAACAGAACTCATGAGAAAACATGATAGCAAAGTAACGTGCAATCACAGTAGAAGGATTCAAAGAGAATAATGGCAAATACTGATAAGAACAGTAGAAGAAGCATGCTTAAGAGGATCTTTCAAGAGAAATTCAAACAAGGTTCAGTAGAAGAAAAATAGCGAAACCTTAAGAACACAGTAGAAAGAATATGGTAGGCAAAACATAACAGAACATAGTAGAAGAAAATACGACAACATAGTATGGAAAACATGGTAGAAAAACATACAAGCATGGAGCATATAAAACACAGTAAAAAAGAACATACAAGAACGGAGTATAAAAACTCAGTAGAAGAGCATACAAGAACAGAACGCATACAACAACGTGGTAGATAAAAGCACAGGAGCACAATAGAGGCAAACGCACAAAAGAAAGGGGGAAGAGAAACACTTAAACATTTTTTCAGAAAACCCTAGATCGGAAAGAAAGATTTTTAAAAGTAATTTTCGAAAGAAAAGTTAGGAAAATCGTTTGGAAACTCAAAGAGAGCACAGATACCCCACAGGTCTAAAGAAATCGGAGAAAACCTCGAAGGCTTAGGGTTTCAGAAGAACCCTAGAAATGAGAAAGGCTTTGAGAGGTCATCGATCTGAGTCGGAGAGGTCGAAATCAGACTCAAACAACTATAGTACGCCGGAGCAAGGCCGGAGATGACCAGAGAACCTTGAATCGATAGAGGTCTGGATGAAAACCTTTGAAGTCAGGCCTCGAATCTTCAGGTATCAAGCACATAGGAGCAATAGGTGGTGAGTATAGGACTCCCACAGCCTGAGAAGCCATGGATTCCAGTGGGTTTCACGGTGGGAGATGGTAGGAGACGATTAGGGTTCAGAGAAGGTTCGAGAGTTTGAGGGGGTGAAGGGATTCAAAGGCGGCTGATAGATGAGAGTGATTTAGGGTTGGGGGGTTTGGGAAATTAAAAAGGAAAGAAGAGATCGTGGTCGTTCATCATTTTGATCAACGGCCTGGATTTATTGGGGAGCCGAGCGGGTTGGATTAAATCGGGTCATGGGCGGGTAGTTTAGGAATTGGGCCGGTCCAATTGAGATTGAAATTGGGTTAATTGGGGTGGTCGATTTGGGCTAACATTGAAATAAATATGGCTAGATTTTAAATAGCCACTTTTCCCCTTTTTATTTTATAAAATAACAAAATGATTTCTGAAAACAAATTGAAGGCACTAAATTTATTAATAATATATAAATATTAAGTTAAAATACTGGAATCAAATTTGTAATTATTAACGCAATTAATTCTTAAAATAGGCTAATATTACAATTATATGCAATTTAGCTTTAAAAATACTAAATAAATTTGTAAAAATATGCAAAAATTACCTTGGCTATATTTTGGGATAAATATGAGAATAAAATAAATTAATCACCAAAAATGATAATTTGAGGAATAATTATTGGTTTTTGTATCGCTAAAATAGGGCAATAAATTGATTTAAAAATATTTTAAAAATTAGGAAAAATACTAAAACATTTGGACACACTTATATATGCAGACATATGTTATTTTGAAAGTATATTGCATATAAAAAATATACAGGGAAAAATTGGGTATCAACAGCTGCCCCTCTTTACCCGGGAAGGATGAAAGAGTTGTCGGGTAAAGATATGATGACCAATTTGACCGAACGGAATGGTTTGAAGAATTTGACCGTGCTCTGGTTCCTCAGCTGCTTACATATCCCTGGTCTTAATTGAATCAGGCCATATGTAGTTCAGGATCCGTCGGCGGAATATGCCGATGGAGGTTTTCCAAGAACGGACGCGATATTCAGGTTTGGGATGGATGGTTAAAGCCTAATAGGGCTGCGGGAACTGGAGCGGGATGGCTCCTGCTGAGACGGCTGTTGCTCGCCAGTTTACCTGAAAATAAACAATACAAGCGTATATCGTGCGTAAATTTAAACATGATGCAATTTCCCGTCGAACCATGAATGTTGTCCTTGGACGGTTAGGATGACGTCCTCAGACCATGACGTCCTGGGCCATGAAGCGTATGATAAAGGATTCGCAGGCCATGAAANGTAGTGAGACAGGTTTTCTGCCCCGAGTGTCGGATTCCGACCGTAAAAGGACAGTCGTGCTTACTATCCTGGCGTACGAGTCCACTCCGGTGGGTGTGGTCAGCTATCTTCATTGCTGGTGACCGAGGACGAACAGGGGAAGATGAATGAAGTAGGCATATCGAGGCGCAACAGGCATTGAACCGGGTAAGATGTCTACTCTTTGTACCCTTTTGCGAATCTTGCTTAGTTTTAGCATGTTCTAAATACCTGGATCTGCACAAAAATGTGCAAAAAGTGTAGCATGAGTACACCACAGCGGTACCCAGTAAGTATCAAGACTAACCTCGGTGGACTAGTGATGAGGGACAATCAAGACACCTACTGGACTAAACAACCTAAACAAGCATGAAGGTGAACTAACGGGAAACGATGTTAATATAAAGCTAAGCATGGTAAGGAAGAAAAAACAATATTCTAAATGAAACACTTGAAATAACAACTAGCAACAAGAAGCAAACAGATAGTAATGTTGTAGAGTAAGCTGGACACAGTCTAAGTCCGATGAAATCAAATACAGGAAAACAAGTAACAACTCAACAAGAACAACCGCTTTTACACCAGATCTATTCAGAAATTTCCACGAGGTACCAAACCTCATAATCACATATCACGGGTCCCAATTCTTGAACCCTAATCACTTGGCCTCTTATGCCCACATTACAAACTCATAACCGCACGGACGACTCACATGCCGAGAGAGTGACAATATCTTATATCCACAAGGACCATCACGTGCTAACAATAACAATGACTCATGACTGCACGGACAACTCACATTGCCAACAGGATAACTCTCACACAGAAGGCAAGTACACGGGAGTACATGTAAATGGTCAATAGCATCAGGATTCATCTTCTTAAACCGATATGGGTGATTTATTTACGTGTATGTTTGTGCAAGTGTTCTACCACAATTCAAGTCAACAAGTAAGAGTAGAGACAATGAATGGCACATAAGAAACGATCACCACGAAATGTACATGGTATAACTCACATATGGTAGGCACACAACTACACAAATAACAACAATAACAATGCCTCCAGGCTATCACAAATCATTCCCCGACATAGCCTACATTGTCTTGCCATGTGCACAATAATAAAGTAAATGCCTGCCTTGTCTCACTGCACGCGCATAAGAATATTCCCACCTTGTCTCGCCACATGCGCAAACCCACATATATAGTCCGCCTTGTCATGCTGCATGTGAAAATATCAATAGTAACAATAACATGGACAATTCACGTACGAACACTCCGACAATCCTCTCAACAATACCACGTGTGTCAAAACATAACAACACAATAAAATGACTTTCACAACATGTACCCATATGCCATAATATTTCCTCAAAATAGTTTCTATACCACAACCACGCATAGTCCCCGGCTCAACAATACTGGTACAACAACAACAATAACACGAGAACACGGCAAGTAAATCAACTTAATAACTTCAAAGCAGAAAGAAACAGATGAACGAGCTCACAATGAAAGAGACAACAAATAATGGTTTCAACAAGAATAACTCAACAAGGGAAGAGATAGCGTGCAATAATGATTTCCACATAATTACGACTCGACGGTTAGAGAGATAGCATAAATCAATGATTCTAAATAAGGATAAGTCAATAATGAAAAAGATAACAAAAAATCAATTAAGGTTGAGCAATCACGGAAAAGATACTAATAAATTCAATTAAGGATAATCAAATACGGAAAAGATACTAATAAATTCAATTAAGGACAATCAAATACGGAAAAGATAATAATGACTTCAATTAAGGATAAGCAATTACGGAAAGAATAACAATAGCTTTAATTAAGGATAAGCAATTATGGAAAGAACAATAATTACTTCAATTAAGGATCAGTAATTACGGAAAAGATAGCATGGCAATAAAAGAGGCAATAACTTCAATTAAGGCACATAAGCGTCTAATTGGAAACAAGGGTAAACATGAATCAATTAATTCCAAATAAGACACGTAAGGGTAAATTTAGTAAATGGGGGATTTAGCATGCTAAAATAACTTCACATCTAATGAATATAAGAATCTAAGAGCACTAAACGGTCAAATTTTTACAAATAAGTCAGAGTACGTACTCGTCACCTCGCGTACACGGCCTTCACATGACACAATTAGCACAAATGACTCAAATCTTAAGGGGTAGTCTCCCCACACAAAGTTAGGCAAGATACTTACCTCAAAGAAGCTAGACCGTTACACTAAAATGACCTCCTCGAGTGAAACAACCTATGGACGGCTCAAATAGCCAAAACAACTTCAAATCATAAATAAAACTCATAGGAAACGATTCCGGATAATAAAGCTTCAATCTTTAACAAAAACTAAAAAGTCAACTCCGAGCCCACACCTCGAAACCTGATAAAATTCACCAAATCCGAACACCCATTCAATTACGGGTCCAACCATACTAATTTATCCTATTCCGACTCTGAATCGATGTTCAAACCCCAGTTATTCTCTTTAGAAAAGTTTTTGATAAAAAATCCCAATTCTCCAATCAAAATATGGATTAATTCAAAATTGGAATTCTGTAATCATATTAAAATATAAAAAAATTATAGTTAGATACTGACCCCCATGAAAAGACAAGAAGAACTCCGCGAGAATCACCACAATCGAAGCTCTAGAACTCAAGAGATGCTCAAAATACTAAATAAACGCAGTCTGATTATTTTAATACAAGTGAATTTCGCTTCTGCGCCCAAAACTCCGCACCTACGGTCTGCCAGCTGTAATTTCCGCATTTGCAAAATATTTTTTGCACATGCGGGGTCGCAGATGCGGACCCAACTTCGCATCTGCGAAGCACCAACACCAACTCTCTTCTCTGACAGTAAAATGAGCATAACTCCCTCATACGCTGTCCAAATTCGACGATTCTTTTGCTATGGCTCTGTAATTATGATATGGATCTAATGCTTCAATCAAAACAGAAATTGGAGCTCATTTGCTTACTGTGGTACCATTTATGCTTGAAGAAACGACGTCGAAACATCAAAAACCAGCGCAACACAACCCAAACCTATCCGAAACTCATCCGAGCCCTTCGAGACACCGTTCGAACATACCAATAAGTCCCAAAACTTAATGCGGACCTGTTAGAGGCCTCAAATCACATCAAGCAACATCAAATCACACCTCAAATCGAATTTAATGAAGTTATGAACTTTCAGCTTCTACAACTCGCGCCGAAATATATCAAATCAACCCGGAATGACGTCAAATTTTGCATGCAAGTCTCAAATGACATAACGGAGCTAATCCAACTCTTGGAATCGTCAAGCCCCATATCTACAAAGTTAACTCCCGATCAAACCTCTTAACCTTCCAAAACTTCAACTTTTCAATTTTCGCCAAAATGATTTAAATTATCCTACGGCCCTCCAAATCCAAATCCGGACGCACGCTTGCGTCCAAAATTACCATACGAAGCTATTGGAATAATCAAAACTCCATTTCGGTGTCGTCTATACAAAAGTCAAACTCCGGTCAACTCTTACCGTTTAAGCTTCTAAAACAAGAATCCTTTTTCCAAATTGATCCCGAATAATCCGAGTCCGAACTCGATCAGACACGCTAGTCATAATACATAATATGAAGTTGCTCGAGACCTTAAGCCGCCGAACGGGATGCTAATTCTCAAAACGATCGATCGGGTCGTTACAGGTTAGTATATAAATGAGAAAAATCATAAAAGAAAATCAAATTACAAATGAAAAAGGCAACTGATCTTTTTAGATAAAGTAGCGGACAATTAGATGGCTAAAGAAACTCTGGTGAACTAATAGCCTATCTGACCAAACTTCCAAGAGCTGTATTTTCTAAAAATATTTATTTTTTAAAATTTTTGAGGTGTTTGACCAAACTTTTATTGTATTTTTTAGGTTACCAACTCATATTACGTATATCATTACCTCAATATTTAAAAAAAAAAATTGAGTGGTGTCCAAGCCGGGCATGTGTATATCTAGATTATTTTCTTAATATTTGCTATTTCTCACCAACAAAGATAGGTTAATCTTAATCCACTAAGGTTAGATAGATGAAAAATCTCCTAATGTGTTTTATTCTACTAAGATTTAAACCTGATCAACAAGAATTTACCTAGTTCATTAATTAAGCATAACCTATATCTATCTATCTATATTATATTAAAAACACGAAAATTCTTAGCGAAATGTTATTCGCCGTTTTTATCCAAACCCAATTTCAGATTCGAGACTTCAAGGTCATAATAATAATGACCAGAACTTCAAACTTCAAAATCTTCCAACATTAGTGGTTATTTTTTTGGTGCAAATCAAGTTTGAGAGCTATTTATTTTCAGATCTGTGTGTATTTTCATGTTTCTTTCAAAAATCTTCTTCATTCTTCTGCTTGCCACCACGGACGACGAAGTCTTTCTTCGAGCCTTCTTCGAGCCATTAATGGCAGAACTGCGTAGGGGGGGGGGGGGGTAGAGGAGGGGGAATAGCGGGGGCTAGGTTAAGAGAGGATGAGGGATCTATGTGGGTTAGAAAGAAAGAAGTGAGAGGCGGTGAGAGAGAGAAGAGAATGAAGAAAGAAGAAAATAATAAAAACCCTAAAAGTATGTTTTTAATAGTGGGCTAAAGGCAGAGAAGTTTTCTTCAAGTTATGTACAACATGGGCTAAATATGGTAAGAGCTTCAAATGTGAGCCATTTTCGGTTGGGCTATTAGGCCAAGTGACATGGGCTGTAATTCTTTCTTTTTTATACTTAAAAGTTTATATTTATTGATATGGGATACACGCGAAAAACACGTACCTTAAACTAGTATTATTATAAACTACTATGCGTTGTTATTGCACAAAAAAAAATAGAATTTATTTGTTGCTAAATATTTTGTTAATTAATATATATATATATAATTTGGTATATCCACCATTCGTGATAAAAAATTCAGATGGGGTGTACGTTTGTTTAGCCTTTCGCGCCTAAAATCGCAATCGGAGTAGTTCGTTCGTTCCTGTCCCATTCAGGGATTCAGGTTGGCGGTTTCTATGAATTGTGGTCCCCAGTTTTTCTCAGTTACACCGGGTCCCACATACTCGCTCAATTCTCAACACCTTCCTCTTCTTCTAAGCTAGTTTTTCACTAACAATCAACAATTATAGTGAGATAGATAGATTAGTTCCTTTTAAGCTTAATCAGAAATTTCGTATTTAACTTTTAAAAATAGAAAAATCAACTAAACATGCTTGTTTTTTAATAAATTTTATGTGACATAAATTTAAAGTAATCAAAACGACAAATTAAGTAAAAAAAAAAAAAAAGATGTGTTTTTACTCTTACTCGCCAATTTTGACCGTCAATTTCATTATCTGAGTACGTGGCAGTGACCAAGGAGCATTGAACTGAAAAAATTCGCATGACGAGAAAAGAGATTGCAAGAAGTAGGACCCACCTAGATAGCTACTACGACCGTGCGCAAAAAAGTCCACGCGATGGGCCCACGCGCTTTGCTCTTGTCAGTTGTCTGTGAAGTCTGTTACTTTTAACTACTGATTTGTACTAGCTTTTCAGCTTTGTCTCGGAGTATTATATAGAGTACACGTCATTAGAAAACATAAATATATTAGGGTACACATCAAATGTACATTCATCTAACCCCCTCTTTCCTCTTCTTCTTTGCTTCTCTTCAAGGATATTTATAGTATAAATTTTTTAATAAAAATATTCTTTGGCATAATCATATATGAAATTTAATAAGTTTTAGAAATCTTTTTTTAGGAATTTGATCCTAGCATGTGCTTTTGTATACGGTCAAAAATCGGGCCTACCTGATTTTGCTATTTGATCGAAACAAAGGAGCTGCATCGCGAGTAACCTCGTAATGAATCAAATCCGAGCTCGAAGACGAGGCATCGAGTCCAAAGATCGAAGTGTCCGTAGAGACCGAGGCCAGCAGCAATTGAGACTAAGTAAGACCGGTTTCGAGTGGAATGCAATAACAGAAAGGCGAAATATCCGTAACCGGTCGGAGATTATGGCAAAAATCTCGAAGCATATCAAATCAAGGGCGGTTATTTATATCAATCATGGGATTTACTTTTGTAATTAGAATTATACCACAATTAGGATTCCTCTAGTATATAAAGAGGGGGCCTCATCATTTGTAGACACCTTACATTCATAGGGATCAAGGCAATATAATATTTCTCTATTGTTCATCAGCTTATTATTCTTTAACTGTTCCTATTTTGTAACCCTCGAGGGTCCAACATCTCGAGGGCATTGTCCAAGCACTGGTTTGTTCTACATTATTTTCAATTCACATCATTTATTTCTAAGTTGATCAATTGATATTAAGTGAAATCACGTATCCTTAAAACCACATTTCAAGTTTAATTGTTACTCGATTTTTAGGGTAACCAGTTTGGCGCCCATCGTGGGGTTAAGGATAATAGTGATTGCTTAATATTTTAACCTTCATAACACACACTACTTTTACGCTTGTTCTTGTGAGTATTTTTTATTTCAGGAATCAACATGTCAAACTCTCAAGTAGTACCCACTCACACTGACACCGGCCTTGATATTCACGGCGAAAACGAGCACGTAGTCGCCTCGGGAATCGGAGTATCTCCGATCAATCCCGACGCACCACAGGCTGTGGACCCGGTTGATGTCATTTCTCATGTCGCCATTTGTGGAGATTTAGGCGCTGACCCTGAAAATATCATCCGCAGAGATGCCCGAGCAGCCGATCGGAACACACAAATGGCGAAGAAGGCGGAATTAGCCTTCGAATGATATTTGACATGCTACAAACTCAGCAGGCCGCGATAGCGCAACTCCAAAATTAGAATCGAGCCCCAAGCATAATCGAACTCGATACATCACAGGAAATTGCTCATAGGGTCGAACCCTTGCAGGAAAAATTGAACGATAATGGATCGGGAACTGATCCCGCCATCATGAAAATGCTCGAGGAGCTCACTAAACGGATAGAATCAGGTGAAAAGAAAATCGAGGCTAATGACAAAAAGGTAGAAATGTACAACTCACGAGTTGACCAAATACCGGGGGCTCCCCCGATCCTAAAGGGTTTAGATTCGAAGAAGTTCGTGCAGAAGCCTTTTCCTCAAAGTGCGGCTCCGAAGCCCATTCCTAAGAAGTTCCGTATGCCAGACATCCCCAAGTATAACGGGACCATCGATCCTAATGAACACATCACTTCGTACATATGCGGAATAAAAGGAAATGACTTAGAAGATGATAGATTGAATCCGTTTTTTTTGAAAAAATTCGGAGAAACTTTATCAAAGGGGGCAATGATATGGTACTACAATTTGCCGCCCAATTCCATCGATTCTTTCTCCATGCTCGCTGATTCATTCGTAAAGGCGCACGCCGAAGCTATAAAGGTCGCGACCAGGAAGTCGGACCTCTTCAAAGTGAGACAAAAGGGCAATGAAATGCTAAGGGAATTCGTATCTTGATTTCAGATAGAACGTATGGACCTACCCTCGGTTATCTATGATTGGGTTGTTCAAGCCTTTACTCAGGCTTTGGACGAGCGAAGTTCGATAGCATCACGTCAACTAAAGTAGAATTTGATTGAATATCCAGTAGTGACCAGGGCCGATGTGCATAATCAGTACCAGTCGAAGATCAGAGTCGAGGATGATTAGTTGGGATCTCCATCCGGTTCTGTTTACCCAAACAGGTCCGAAGGTAGGATTCAAAGGGACATCGACAGAGAGCCCCGATCGAACAGAGACGATACCAACCATATAGCGCAAATCGAAGGAACAACGGACCGGGACGTAATTTGAAATTATCGAAGGAATGATCGAGATCAAAACTCTCGGGGAATCATGAGTAAGAATGGCTTTGATAAACATGTCGAGCCTAAGGAAGCACCACGGTTATCGGAATATAACTTCAGCATCGATGCTTCAAGTATTGTATCAGCCATTGGACGAATCAAGGATACTAGATAGCCCAGACCCCTGCAAACGGATCCAGCTCAAAGGAATCTGAATCAAATGTGCAAGTACCATAGAACTCATGGTCACAGAACCGAGGACCGCAGACAATTAAGGGAGGAGGTAGCTCGTTTATTCAATGAAGGTCATCTTCGAGAATTCTTGACCGAGCAAAAAATCACTTCAGAGACAGGGATGCAAACAGGAAAAACAAACAGGAGGAACTGTAACACGTGATTCATATGATCGTCGGCGGAGTTGATATCCCTCAGGGTCCGACATTTAAACGCACCAAAGTCACAATCACAAGGGAGAAGCGTACCCGGGACTACTTACCAGAAGATACCTTATCTTTCAACGATGAGGATACAAAAGGGATCAAACAACCTCACAACGACGCACTGGTAATATCTATCCTTATGAATAAAATTCAAGCTAAACGTGTGTTGGTTGATCCAGGTAGCTCGACGAATATTATCCGATTGAGGGTCGTGGAGCAACTCGGCCTTCAGGATTAGATCGTGCTTGCATCTCGAGTACTCAATGGTTTCAACATGGCGAATGAAACCACCAAAAGGGAAATCATGTTGCCAGTGAACGTGGCCGGAACTATTCAGGAAACGAAGTTCCACGTGATCGAAGGAGATATGAGGTATAATGCGCTGCTCGGAAGACCTTGGATCCATAATATGAGGGCAGTACCTTGAATGCTTCATCAAGTCTTGAAATTCCCAACACCAGAAGGAGTCAAAATGGTGTACGGTCAACAACCAGCAGCCAAAGAGATGTTTGCAATCGATGAGGTGATACTAGTGTCAACTCTCACATTAACAAAGGGACCGGAATCAAAGGAAAAGCAGAAGGTCAAATAGCAACCACAGTCGCCGGCTTCGACTAGATTGGAATAGCAGGAAATTATCGAGGATGATGATTGCATGATACCTCGAACCTTCGTAACCCTCGATGATTCCGATGCCATGAAGTCAATGGTCGAAGACCTGGAATAAGTCATACTGATCGAGCACCTTCCCGATCGAAAGGTATACCTGGGCACGAGGTTAACCCCCGAGCTCAGGGAAAAACTCATTAAATTCCTTATTAAAAATATGGATTGTTTTGTTTGGTCCCACCTTGACATTATTGGGATCCCACCGGAGATCACCACTCATCGATTGAGTTTGGACCCAAAGTTCATACCGGTAAAGCAAAAGATGAGGCCATAGTCCGAGGTAAAGCACACATTCATCAAGGACGAGGTAACCAAACTTCTCAAAATAGGATCCATCTGGGAAGTAAAATATCCCGAGTGGTTAGCAAACATAGTTGTAGTCCCCAAGAAGGGGAATAAATTTAGAATGTGTGTAGATTACAAAGACCTAAACAAAGCATGCCCTAAGGACTCCTTTACACTGTCGAACATCGATCGCATGATCGATGCCACGACCGGCCACGAGATCCTCAGTTTTCTCGATGCCTACTTCGGATACAACCAAATACAAATGAGCCCGAAGGATCAGGAAAAGACCTCATTTATCACTAAGTACGGTACTTATTGCTATAATGTAATGCCGTTTAGGCTAAAGAATGTTGGTGCTACTTATCAACGCCTAGTGAACCGTATATTCGAAGAACAAATAGGTAAATCAATGAAGGTTTATATTGATGACATGCCAGTGAAGTCCCTGCGCAGAGGACCATTTTTGACACATTTGCAGGAAACTTTTGACATATTGAGACAGTACAACATGAAGCTCAACCCCGAGAAATGTACATTCAGGGTCGGTTCAGGCAAGTTCCTCGGCTTCATGGTATAAAATCGGGGAATCGAGATAAACCTCGATAAAATCAAGGCAATAGAAGATATCAGAGTCGTGGACAGCGTTAAGGCCGTACAAAGGCTAACAGGACGGATAACTGCTTTAGGCCGGTTCATCTCGAGATCTTCTTCTGATCGAAGCCACAGGTTCTTCTCACTTCTCAAAAAGAAGAACAATTTTACTTGGACCCCGGAATGCCAACAGGCATTGGAAGAATTAAAGCGGTATCCTTAGAGCCCACCATTGCTTCATACTCCGAAAACGGACGAGCAACTCTACTTATATTTGGCGGTCTCGGAGGTCGCGGTGAGTGGTGTCTTAGTTCGAGAAGAACAAGGTACGCAATTTCCTGTTTACTATGTTAGACAAACTTTAGATGAAGCAGAGACCAGGTACCCACACTTAGAAAAATTAGCGCTTGCTATAATAAGCGCCTCTAGGAAATTAAAACCATATTTTCAATGTCACCCAATTTGTATTGTAACCACTTATCCCCTTCGCAACATTTTTCATAAGCCCGAGCTCTCGGGCCGACTTGCCAAATGGGCCGTCAAAATCAGCGGGTACGATGAGTTCAAAGAAAAGAAGAAGATGATGTTTGTTGTTTTAAGAGAGGGATGGCCAGAAGGATGTAAATAATTTGCAGAATTAAGAAACGTGAAGGAAGTAGGAGTGCTTTGAAGATTAGAAGAGATTTTGGGAGTAAAGTTTGGCAAAATTGTGAAAATGGTCTATTTATAATGCTTGCCATGACGGTTCAAGGGCACTAGTGGCTGACCATCAACTGGCGCTAATTAATGATCTTGAGAACTGTGCAGACGCAACGCTTCAGTCGCCTCCATCGCTTACGTATCGAGGGTGACATCATAATTGGTCAAGGTGTAAAATCGAAGGCTTAGTTTGTTTCTTCTCATTACACTCTAAGAAACGAGGGGACTATCTGTATACGATCAAAATCGGGCCTACCCGATTTTGCTATTTGATCGAAACATAGGAGCTGCATCGGGGGTAACCTCGTAATAAATTAGATCCGAGCTTGAAGACGAGGCATCGAGTCCAAAGATCGAAGTGTTTGTCGAGACCGAGGCCAGCAGAAATCGAGTCTAAGTAAGACCGGTTTCGAGTGGAATGCAATAACGGAAAGGCGAGATATCCGTACCGGTCGGAGATCGTGGCGGAAATCTCGAAGTAGATCAAATCAAGGGCGGTTATTTATATCAATCATGAGATTTACTTCCGTAATTAGAATTATACCTCTTAGGATTCCTCTAGTATATAAAGAGGGTTCCCCATCATTTGTCACCCCTGCTTTGGCCCCCATCCCCATTTTCACCACCATGATATTTGCGTAGATTATGTATTGTGTTATAAAATAACAAAAGAGGAAGAAGAATATTACAGAGAAAAGTAGGGAGAGAGAATTATTATTGATAGAACCCCTATATTTATAGGGAAAAAGTGATTTAGCCACCAAGTAACAAACCCTAGAATCTCTCTAAAATATAGACATTCACCTTAAATACAATTATATTTATAACACTTCCCCTTGAATGTCTATTCAACAGATAATATGCCTCGTTAAAACCATAACTAAAATAAAACCTAGTGGGAAAAAATTCTAGTAAAGGAAAAAGAGTACACATATCTAAAAATACGCCTTTTGGTTGCCTCATTAAAAATCTTGCAAGGAAAACCCAGTGGGATAAAATATTGTAAGGGAAAAAGAGTACAACGCGTATTAACTCCCCTGATGAGAGCATTAATTCACATATTTGAGCCTTCGCATCCCAATCATGTGCACCATCTTCAAAAGATCATTGATAGAGATTTGATAAACAAATTAGCCATATTAATTTGAATGAATATGTTGCACCTTGAAATCATCATTCTTGATAGATATGTAATGTCTTCATAAAATTCCGTGAAACGGCCTTTTTAATATCTCCATAGAGATTCTCGCTATCATATTATCATGCTTATAGTTATAGCAAGATACATATGTGCATAGATTGGACTTTGGATGTGGTACTTCAGAACCAAGAATTGTATATGCTTTAAGCGATTTAAATCCTTCGGGGATTGTCATATAAGCCACTTAAATAGACTTTTGATGCATATCAAGTTTTCATGTCATGCTAGACATCTAAGATAGATAAAAGTGATTGCACACACTATTGACTTTATACTTTCAAGTATTTGAACTGCAGGTCCAAAACTATATGTCTTTCATATAAAACAAATTCTAATCGAATTCTGTCTCTTTCATTTGGCAAATATTTTTGTGTCCGTATTCAACAAACTTAAGATCCCCATCTATACTTAGCACTATAATAGATGTCGTCGACGAACATTTTATATCGGTTCCAAAATTTTTTCATAAAGACATAACATAGAGATCTCTCCATTCATATTTTCAGGTACCTGAACCTCTCCTGAAATTTTATGAAATATTATGTCATGTGATCTTCTAGATCACTTGCCTCCTTATTATGATCATTTTGATCATTTGCTCATCTTTTTTTATCAAGAATTTTATTTGAAACCGATTTGTCTATACGCTTTAAGCGTACCATAGACTTTGTCCTTCTAGGACTTATTCTAATAGGAGCATTTGTAGTAAGAATATAGTTACTTTCTTTGGGGCAACAAATGCGTCTGGCATGCTTTGCAACATATTGAAGATGAATTATCTTTTTATGAACTTCAAGTTCATATTATCTTATTCGAGGATATAGATGTACAAACGATAATTCTTTCTGTAGCTTTTTATCATGTCTTCCCCTCATGATAGAAAAACTAACTTGCTTCCTCAACTTTGGAAGCCCATCTTTGTGCATTATGGTATTAATAAAAATATACACCGCACTTTAATAATAAGATAAAATTATTTGGTTCCTGAACCTGAACCACTTGTGAGGGGATAATGTAATATACTTTCGTATATAACGTATATCAAACTGATATAGATAACTTTGTTCTCATGAGCAATAGTTTAGCTAATAAGTGGAGGCACTCAATAAAGTATTTTACTAAACCAACTGTGATGTGAACCAACTTATCAAGATGAACTATCTTGATCTGGAATATGCTCTAAATTAAATTATTGAGCAAGTTATCTCGCAAACATCAGGTTGTGGGTTAATGATAATTGCACATGTAACCATCTCATAAATGCATCTTATGTGGTATACATGGCAGGTGAACGGACACATATTCACCTTTGATATTTTCATCATTGGGTTTTAATCCAAATTTAAGTTGGTCCATTAATTAATGAGAACAAGCAGCATAAGAGAATTCGTAAAGAACTTTCTAGTTCTTTAATATTTACCCATATAAATTTTCTTTTATTTTTGCACATCATACATAAATTAATATGGCTAAATCAATTATGCAAGCTGCATAAATTATCAATATTGATAAATTCAGGTTTACATCATGACATGTGTAATTTTCAATAAATTCCAAGTTTATTGTGATATGGTATTTTTTTAAATCAATAAACTTCTACTTTATTGTGGCATTCTTTTATTTGTGTAGTACAAACTGGAAAATAAAGCGGGTAGTTTTTCACCTATATATTACCCCGCTGCAAGTTGTAGTAATAGAAGATATTAACTATTTCCTTTATTTTAGTCTCAATATAACCAACCACTTTCGCTAATACTTTAGAAATTCAATAAGTTTCTTTGAGACTTACTACAACACAATGCCGTATTGATAATCAATTTATTCCTCCAAAATAGTAATAATTGGCTCTTCCAGAGCTCTCAATTAATTGTGTACTACCACATATTCATCAACATCCATATGGTGAATATCTCATTCAAGGAGAAAGTTATACCATAATGTTCATGGTCAAAATCATTATAGGCAAGATATGTTGCTTCTATTACTTTTGTCCTGTAACAATCACATTGCCATAATATTTTGGCATAATCATAATAGGTACTTGATCAATGACAATTCATGCCATAATAATGAAATTATTTTCTTATTTCATCTCAAACCTCCTTCTAGAGGTGAGCGTGATATATTCACTACCACTAGTACGTTCATATTCTTCCAAGAATGAATATGTATTCGTAAATCACATGTTATCACATTCACATCATGAATGGACCATAATCATCTATATGTGCTTTACAAATTCTCATGTCAAATATATGAAAAATATTACTTTCACAGAGTGAATGATTATTTTGAGAATCCTTATTATTCTCATTACCATAATGATGAAGACTATAATTTCGTCTATTGCCACGTCCAGATCCATTGATACCTTCACGGTAATAGTTTTATCTTCTTTCAGACTTATTATATATTGCTACCATATTCTCTTAAGGAAACGAGAATGAAGCAAATTCAATGAGACGGGTTTCCACTTCTTGTGCTCATAATCATACATGAATTTGATCATGGAAAGACATAGAACTTTTACCACTTCAGGTGATTATAATTTATTACAAACTCTATTAGAGTTATAAGAAAAATTTATTGTCATTGCTTGTATTTAAAATCAAATTATAGAATTTCAAGAATTTAAAAGAGAATTAATAAAATAAAATAAAATACTTACCTTAAATCCAGAAACTATTCCTGAGGGAAGTTCATGGAGCAATTGACAATCATTATGCTCAATATTATGTATAAGTTGAGCATCATGCACGTATCCCAAAGCCTCTACTCAATTGGTTGGACTCTCGTGCTGATAACGTGTTATAAAACAATAAAAGAAGAATAAGAATATTGCAGAGAAAAGTAGGGAGAGAGAATTCTTATTGATTTGGGATGAATAACAATGGAATAAAAACCCTATATTTATAGGAAAAAAGTGACTTAGCCACCAAGTAATAAACCCTAAAATCTCCCTAAAATATAGACATGCACCTTAAATACAATTCTATTTATAACATATTGGTACTTTTAGGATATTTTGTCTACTTACTTTACCAAATATCAAAAGTTAAGAAAATTACTTATTATTGAGGAAAATACTTTTCTCGTGAAATATTTTCGCTTCTACAAAATACACCCTATATAATATAAAAGCTAAGTTTCTTTATGAATTTCTTACTCTAATAGAGAGGTTGGCATTTGTTGTTAAAACTACAAAGGCAGTCCGGTGCACTAAGCTCCCACTATGCACGGAATTCGGGAAAGGGTCGGACCACAATTAAGAACTCCATATCAGTTTTTTTTCATTAATTAAGGAAATATGTTGTTGTCTCTTCATGTGTTCTTGGACGATTTTTACTTCATGAGCTAGCTAGTCTTTTGTTAAGTTAGGCACAAGATACTTATTCTTTCAAGTTATGAGCTATAGATCCATCCTGTTATTGTATTTCCGGATGCTGGGCACCAGGACGAAGACACATTGTTCTCGTCAAAAAATTACACTGTGTATATAGGTAAAATAATAATTTTCAGAGGTATATAACATATATTGAACATCCTTTGTCGGGAATTTTTTTCACTTCTTTCAAGTTTGAACACCCTTGAAATTTTTTATGGCTTTGCCACTGGTTTGGCCCCCCGCCCGTAAATGTCCCGAGGCATAGGTATGCTATTTGTTGTCTCCATATATGTTCATGTGCAATCTTTGCCTCATAAGCTAGTTTTTGGATTGAGTTAGGTCAATGTCCAATTTTTCTCACGAGAGTATCAATTAGGTACAGTTTCAAAGAGATAGATCATCATTTGTTCAAATTCGTTAAATTGATCTAATATAAAAATATCAAAACAAAAAGAGGTGAACATTATTGTTTTTGCAAACATTGGTCGAACTTTTTAAAAAACTTTTCCTGAAAATTATCTCCTTTCAGAGCCTCGGAGGATTAAAGAACGACTATAAATCATATTGAAACAATGTTTTCCAGAGAGTAGGTTCGCCGGATCGATGGAAAACGAATAGATGAGCACCGACTTCTTCCTTTGTACGTCCTAATTGAGATGATGGGTAAGTCGAAACATCCCATCAGCCGCGTTGTTCTGACTTCGAACACGTGTTGGTCATCGGATGGTTGTCTTCGAATGCGAAATGTTGTGCATTGGTTGCATTTTTCCCTATAAAGACTTCGACCTTTATACTTCTCTCACTTTTTGTCCTAGCTTTTACCTTCGAATTTTCTAACGTCTTTTAACTTTTTCAAATCTTCATACTCTGCTTTTAAGTCTTCATATCCTTATCTTTGATCCTCAAATCTTCATATTTGTTCTTGGATTTCCAATTCAGATCTTCATATCTTCTTCCCACCTTCAAACCTTCATACAATTTCTTCAAATCTTCATATTTTCCCAGATCATGATGGCTAAAACTTTAAAGTCAGTGCCGCAGCAGGCTGTCCCCTCATCTTCCCACCCGGCCGCAGATACCGAGGTGGTCGCACCCGTGGTGGCTCTAGAGCCTCCCATGAAGAGCTTCATACCCGGGGGCTGCTCCATCAGGGATGACTTCAAGGTCGAGAAGGCCTCTAGCCAACAAGATCGAGGTGAGGGATCATCGAGATACATATGCTTTGTCACCGAAGAACCCTACCGGTAGTCCAAGCAAACTATAAGTGGGAGGGTAAGGATGTGGTTGTCCCTGGCCCAATAACGATATAACTACTCATGTGAAGGGGTATCTGAGTGTTTACACTAACCCCTTCATGCTAGACCCTGTAGATCCCGTAGTTCTTGCTTTTTGTAAGAGGTACGAGGTGTGCCTTGGGCAAATCCACCCATCTTTTGGAGGATTGTGATTCTTTTGCTCCACTTTGTAAACAACACCAAGTCTTCCCTGTTAACCCTCAACCACCTATTCCTCCTTTACAGTCCCCGAATCTTCTGAGGGGGACTGATCAAGCTCGTCCACCGAGCAAGAAAGGCTCCTTTCTCGAGCATTGACGAGGATCGGGACCGAGGTTGGCAGGGGAGGTTTGTTCAGGTGAAAACCGAAGACCTAATTCCCCCCGAGTTTCTATCGTTCTCCAAGGAGTGGAACGCATCCCATAAGTATTGTCTTTCTTGGGTATTTCTTACTTTTTTATTTCTTTTTTCACATCGCTTGTGTTTGTGGTCGTAGAGTTGTTGCCCGAGTTCTAGATGCAATCCCCCGATTCAAGGAGTGGATCAAGGGGATCTATAAGAAGATGCCTTATTCCGAGCGCGACTGGCACAAACTTTCGAAGTGAAAATGGAAGGCCCATTCTCATGGCGAGGTTCTTCCCTGAAATAGTTACCATCACGTTCTTAACTTATATAGTGCTAACTTTTCCTTTTTTCTTATAGGTCTGCCTAAGACCACTAACTTAGGCTGCTTGATGAGTACGAGGATCTGCCTTTGCCTGTCGAGCCCTCCGCCTCGGGACCGCCAGGGGCTGCTACGAAGGAGGAGAAGAAGAAAAAGAGAAAGTTCTCGGGTTCCTCAAACCTCGAGGGGAAGAGGAAGAAGATGGTAGCCACCCGGGCCCTGAAGCCCAAGAAGAAAACCAAGTCTAGGGCACCGAACCTTGGCTATCTCTACCGGCTCAGGGATGAGCCTGAAGAAGACGACATCTTCGTCGCCCATGGATCGACCCCCACTGGGGAGCAGGCGACGACCGAGAAAGGAGACCGCAAGGTCTATCCCCTTCAGTCTCGGGAACCTGAGGAGGAGATGGAGGCTGTGACTTCCCACGAAGCCTCTCCCGTTACGAAGGAGGCACCGGTGTCATTGACATCATAGAGACGCCCTCCTATACCGAGTCCATGCTCGAAGAGGCCCAAGTGGGCAAAGAAAAGTCAAGCGAGGGAGTGCAGGGTTCAGATGATCCCCTTAAATCCCTTTTTGACGGCATAGACATGTTTACATTGGAGGATTTTTCGGGCTAGGTGACCTGGAGATCCCGAAGAAGGCGTTCCCTCGGGAGCTAGCAGGTTGAGTTCGAGCCAAAACTGGTGAAGCAATTTCTCGCACCGAGCATGGAACCTGGGCGTAAGAGAACAGTCGTTCTTACAGTCCCGGAGGATGCTCGGGTCCTGTCTGCTCCAGTGAGAGTAGCTAGATACTTTCGATTCCTGGTGACCGAGGAGGACCATGCAAAGATGAACAAGGTGGGCATGTCAAGACTTTTCACGAGGCGCAGCAGGCATTGAACTGGGTAAGGCGCCAACACTTTATACCCCTTTATGAATTCCGCTTATGTTTTGATATCTCTTACTACTTACGTTGTTTTACAGACATCAGTGCTTCACCACGAAAGCTTCCTCTAGTACCGCTTGGAAATCAGCCAGCTCGAGTTCAAAGTCAAAGAGCAAGTCCAGAAGAAGGATATGTACAGGCTCCTTAGTGAGCGACAAGACAAGGCCCTTAAAGACCTCCCGAGGCTTCAGGACGAGCTGGGAAAAGCTCAGAAGGAGGCTTCGACCCTGAAGCAGGAACACACTGACCTGGCTGAGAAGGTAAAGGTCTTTGAAGCTAATAATAAGGAGCTAATTGTGGTGACTAACAACACAACTTCGCAGGTCCAACTGAAGATAGACTTGATTGTCCAGCTGCGGACAGAGATGGACGAGGTCAAGGCCATGGACGAAGTGTGGAAGGGTAGGATGGACATGCTGGCCTTGGAGAAGGAAACTGCAAAGGCAGAGCTGGCGTCAATCGAGAACCAACTTTGGGTGGCGAAGGACAAAGCCGACAAGTGGTCTCGGCTGAACAATGATCTCTGGTCACAATAGAGATCGGCCGTTATGGAACGGGGTAATCTCGGAAGAGAATATGCTACACTGAGGTCCAAATTGGACACAACTTCTATTGATGCCGGGGAAATGATGGTCCAGTACAAGGCCGATGTGGAGGTAGCCAAGACCCGCCTAAGGACAAAGACTTAATACAAGAAGCGGGGGTCCCGAAGAAAGACCCTCGAAGAGATCCACACTTAGGGTTTCGACCTATCGGCTGAGATCGAAGAAGCTAAAAGGCTCGAGGCCGAGGCAAAAGAGCTCTACGAGCCTGAGGGTGCCGAAGGCTCTGAGTGTTTTGAGGGCTCTAAGGGATCTAAGGGCTCCGACGGTTATGGCGACGAGTTGGGCCATGGCGAAGATCAGGCGTAGATACCTTAATACTTTTTCAATTTTTTAACTTTCCTTATGTATTTTATTTATTTATTTTGATGCCGTTTTATTGGGCCTTTGTAAATATATTTTTGGAATATATAAGGTTTTTCACTTTCCAGCAATATTGTGTCTTTACTTTTCTAGCATCTTCTTTCAATTTTTATTCGCATATTATTTTTGATGCCTTAGCATAAAATCAGATGTAGTTCCAGGGCATTTATTTTTCGAAGGTTCGAATGAAGCCCAACTTTTATGCCACTTTGTTTTCTCGTGGCTTCGAACCCTCGGTGAGACTGGAGGTTTTCAAGATGCTTAAGTGTTTTTAAATGATGTTTTTGTCGATGGTAAACTTTTAGTAGGTTTTGAATTTTCGTAAAGGCCTTACTCTTTGGTTGCGGGCTTTGGGCGTCTCCAAGCCGTTATTAAGGTGGCCGTAGCCTTTTATATTTGGGCATCGCCTAATAGGTTTGGTGCCTCCAAAATTCGGTAGCTCGGGTCATCCGAATTTTCTTCGGGCGACAGTACCCGAGTAGGGGTAACCCTTGGGCTCGATAGTCCCCGAGTGGGGGTAGCCCAAGGGCTCTAGGATCTGGAATCAAATAAGTAAAAAATACGTAATAGCAAAGAGGAACTTTCTTTCATCTCTCAGTGTGCAAAGTACATGATCGAAAGAGCAAAAAAAAATTTGTGTCATGGTTAGAGTGGACTATGTGAGCACGGTTCACACGACCGTTTGGCCCTTACAATGATCCTAACCACCAAGCCTTAACTTTTAGCATACAAAGTTTTCTTTCTTCCTTGCTAAATCCCTATATGAGGGTAATGGCCCCCAGTATTCGAGGTTGAACTCGTGAGGGCTCAGATACTGTTGATATGAAGTGAACGATCTTTGACTCTGGTTTGAAACCGGTCTTGGAATCTAAGTTAACACGTTTTACTGTTGCCTCGTTTAAAACCTTGCTAAAAAACCCATTTGGGACAAAGCCGCTTCAAGGAAAAAAGAGTGCAACGTGTGCCGTCAGACCTAATAGTCACACCTATCCTTGACCATTTACCTGCAAATGTTAGTCCGACTTATAACATGATTGAAGAGTAATTGAGTTCGTACCTTAGCAGTAATACCTCTTTAAGTGTGCCGCGTTCTAGTTGTTCGGTAATTGTACGTCGTTTCCCGCGTCGAGTTTGTATGAGCCTTTGCCGATTATTTTGACAGCTCGATATAGTCCTTCCTAGTTTGGTACCAGCTTCCCCTTGTTCGGGTGACTGGTGTGTAATGTTATCTTCCTCAACACCAAGTTCCCGACTTGAAAGTTTTGGAGGCTGGATTTTCGGTTGTAATACCTTTCTATTCGCTATTTCTGGGCGGCCAACAGGACCAGGCAGCCTCCCGCCTTTCATCCAATAGTTCCAAGCTCGTGGTCATGGCCTCGCCATTTGGCTCTTCTGTTGCATATTGGAGGTTGATGCTTGGTTCTCCCACCTCAACTGGTATTAAGGCTTTGGCTCCATAGACCAATGAAAACGGGGTGGCCCCGGTGCTAGATTTTGAGGTCGTACAGTATGCCCATAGGACTTCGGGAAAGATCTCCTTCCATTTCCCTTTCTCACCAGTCAACCTCTTTTTCAGGTTTTGAAGTATGGTCTTGTTTATTGATTCTGCCTGCCCGTTCCCACTAGGGTGATAAGGTGTTGATAGTATCATCTTGATCTTGTGATCTTCAAAAAATATACTTACCTTGCTGCCAATGAATTGTTTTCCATTATCGCAAACGACCTTGGCCGGTATCCTAAATCAATATATTATGTGATCACAGATGAAGTCTATGACTTCTTTCTCCCGGACCTTTTCGAATGCCTGAGCCTCGACCCATTTGGAAAAATAATCGGTCATGAATAATATGAATTGAGCTTTACCGAGTGCCCAGGGTAGGGGACCGACAATGTACATTCCCCACTTTATAAATTATCACGAGGAAAAAATCGAGTGGAGCATTTATCCCGGTTGATGGATCAACGGGGCATGTCTCTGGCAGTCATCGCATTTTTGTACGAAGTCCTTTGCATCTTTCTCCATGGTCTAGTAATAGCCGGCCCTAAACAGTCTCCAAAATGAAGATTCTATCCCTGAATGATTCCCGCAAGTGCCGTCATGAACTTTTCTCAAGGCGTATGCGGTTTCTCCCCGGTCCCAAGCATCTGGCTAGCGGGCCGTCGAAGGTTGTCCTAAGCAGTGCTCCTTCGACCAAGCTAAATATTGCAGCCTTGGTACGCAGGGCTCCCTATTCTTTGGGATTTGAAGGTAATTTTCTGGTCTTCGAGTAGTCTATATACTTTTTCCTTCAGTCCCAAGTTATACTTGTCGAGTTTACTTTGACGTGGCCTTCTATCACCGACTTCGTGAGCTGCACTACTGTTCCCAAACTGAATTCATCAGCATCGGCCGATGACCCCAAGTTAGCCAAGGCATCGACCTTGCTGTTCTTATCTCGGGGTACGTGTGATGCAGTGTTACCTGTAATTTGTCCAAGTACCTTAGCATCCGTTCTTCGTTTACTTCGAACGTCCCGTTGACTTGGTTTACTACGAGGAGGGAGTCGCACTTGGCTTCGATCACCTCGCCCCAAGGCTTTTAGTCAACACCAAACCTACAATCATGGCCTCATACTTGGCCTTAGTGTTAGTCAATTTCATAGTTCTAATAGATTTCGTAATTACATTTCCCGTAGGCAGTTTTAATACGACACCGAGCCCAGATCCCTTTGCGTTTGAGGCACCGTTCTTAAAAAGGGTCCAGATTTTCGAGGTGGTCCCCAAGTTCAACAGTAATTCCCTCTCGACTTCAGGTATTAAGGCCGGTGTAAAGTCGGCCATGAAGTCTACCAAAATCTGAGATTTTATGGCGGTTCGGGGTCGATACTCGATATCGTACCTGCTAATTTTGACGGCCCATTTCGCCAATCGGCCCGAGAGCTTGGGTTTGTGCTTGATGTTCCTCAGCTGGTAAGACGTTACAACCTCGCCTAGAGTTCTACTAACAGAGTAAATAGGAAACTGTGTACCTTCTTCCTCCCAACCTAAGACTCCACTTACCGCCACCTTGGAAACTGCCAGGTAAACGTACAACTGTTCGTCCGCTTTCAGAGTGTGGAGCAGGGGCGTACTCGATAGGTACCGCTGAGTTCTTCTAAATCTTGCTGGCATTCTGGGGTCCAGGAAAAGTTACTCTTCTTTTTTAACAGTGAGAACAACCAATGGATTTTGTCTAAAGACCGCGATACGTACCGGCCCAGGGCGGCTATATGCCCGGTCAGCCTTTGGACGACCTTAACATTGTCCACCATGGTGATGTCCTCTATAGCTTTGATTTTGTTGGGATTGATCTCGATCTCTCGATTGGGCACCATGAACCCGAGGAGCTTTCCCGTATCGACCCCGAATACACACTTCTCCAGGTTCAACTTCATATTGTATTTCTTCAATAAGTCGAAGGTCTCCTGCAAATGTTTCAAATGGTCCTCTACTCGCACGGACTTGACTAATATGTCGTAAATATAAACTTCCATTGATTTCACTATCTGTTCTTTGAACATCCAGTTTAGTAAGCGTGATAGGTGGCACCGACGTTCTTTAATACGAACGACATTACATTATAGAAATATGTGTCGAAGTTAGTAATAAAAGAAGTCTTTCTTGATCGCCCGAGTCCATCCGAATTTGTTTGTAACCAGAATAGGCATCGAAAAAACTGAGTATTTCATGCTCGACCGTCGCTTCGATCATCCGATCGATGTTAGGCAAAGGAAAAGAATCCTTGGGGCATGCCTTGTTTAGATCATTGTAATCTACATACATTCTTAGCTTATTCCCTTTTTTAGGCACTACTACTACATTAGCTAACCAGTCCAGGTACTTAACCTCCCGAATGGATCCTATTTTTGGTAGCTTAGATACCTCGTCCTTGATGAATGTATGCTTGACCTCGGACTGCGGTCTCCTCTTCTGCTTTACCGGATGGAACTTCGGGTCCATACTTAGCTTATGATTGGTTACCTCCGGTGGGATCCCTGTCATGCCAAGATGGGACCAAGCAAAACAATCTATGTTAGCTTTAAAAAAATCAATGAGTTTTTTCCTGAGCTCGGGGGTTAACCCCGTGCCTATCTGGTAGGTGCTCGATTAATATGAATTGCTCCAACTCTTCGACCGTTGATTTCGTGGCATCGGTGTCATCAGGATCTATGAACAAACTCGGGACTCTGTAATCATCCTCTTCATCTACTCCTCGTTCTTTCGGTTCGATCGAGACCGACATCGGTGATTGCTATTTAATTTCTTCCTTTCTGATCGGCTTCGTGTTCCTTGTCGTCGAAACTGCGGGCACCGGATTATCTCGTTGACTATGAACATTTCCTTTGCGGCTGGCTACTCTCCGTAGACCGTCTTGACTCCTTCCGGCGTAGGGAACTTCAGCGCCTGGTGTAAGGTTGAGGGCACCGCCCTCATGTTGTGAACCCACGACCTTTCAAATAGGGCGTTGTACCTCATTCCCCTTAGATCATGTAGAACTTTGTCTCTTGGATCGTCCCGACGGTGCTCACTGGTTTCGCATGCCATGTTAAATCCGTTCAACACCCGGACCGCCGGCACTATTTGGTCCTGTAACCCCAACTGATCTACGACCCTCGATCTGATGATGTTGGCCGAGCTACCTGGATCAATAAATACACGTTTGACTCGAGATTTATTGATGAGTACGGATATTACCAGTGCATCATTGTGTGGTTGCATGATGCCCTCGGCATCCTCGTCGCTGAACGAAATGGTTCCCTCTGAGACATAATCTCGGGTGCATTTTTCCCTTGTGATAGATACTTTAGTGCTCTTTATCATTGGACTTGGGGGATATCGACCCCTCCAATGATCATGTTGATGACGTGTTGAGGCTTCTCTTGTTCGGACTGTTTGTTGGCATCCCTGTTTTTGAAGTGGTTTTTGGCTCGATCACTCAGAAATTCCCAATATGCCCGTTATTGAAAATCGGGCAACATCTTCCCTCAACTATCGCCAGTCCTCGGTTATGTGGCCATGAGTGCCATGATACTTACACATCATGTTAGGATCTCTTTGGATAGGGTCGGACTGCAATAGTCGAGGCCACTTGGTTTCTTTGATCCGCCCGATGGTTGATAAGATGTTGGCAGCTTCAACGTTAAAGTTGTACTCCGATAATCTTGGTGCTTCTCTACCCGCGAACGACCTATCGAAACCATTTTTGCTCATCAGACCTCGACTACTGGGTCCTCGATCGCCTCTCTTTTGGTTTCTTGGGGGCTGATTTCCCCTTTGGTCCGCTGTATGGTGGGTACTGATCTCGGACTGGCCTTGGCTCATGATCGAAGACTCTCTTAGACCAGTCTTCGGTCCCATCAATAGACCCAAAAGGAGCTTCGAGTTGGTCATCTTCGACTCTAATCTTCGATTGGTACATGTTGTGGACGTCGACCTAATTTACCACCGGGTACTCTACCAAGTTTTGTTTTAGCTGTTGTGAAGACAAGGAGCTTCAGGGTTTGTCCTTGAGTAAATTCTTGAATGATCCAATCATCTGCGACCGTAGGCAGGTCTATCCGTTCCATCTGGAACCTCGATACGAATTCCCTGAGCATCTTTTTGTCTCTTTGCTTAACCTTGTAAAGGTCCAAATTTCTAGTCTCGACTTTGATGGCCCCTGCATGGGCCTTCACAAAAGCATCTGCAAATATAACAAACGAGTCAATGAAATTTCGTGGTAAGTTATGATACCATATCTTGCTCCTTTGGACAGGGTTTCCCCAAACTTCTTTAGTAAGACCGACTCGATTTCATCATCTTCCAAGTTGTCCCCTTTGATTGCGCATGTATAAGAGATCACATGTTCATTCGGATCCGTGATTCCGTTGTATTTTGGGATATCAGGCATACGAAACCTCTTTGGGATCGGCTTTGGTGCCACGCTCGGAGGAAAAGGCTTATGGATAAACTTCTTGGAATCCGGCCCTTTCAATATCGGGGGTGCTCCCGGGATTTGATCGACCCTAGAATTGTATGTTTCCACCTTTTTGTCGTTGGCCTCAATTTTCTTTCCACCCGACTCCACCCGCTTTCTTAACGCTTCGAGCATTCTCATTATTTCGGGATTGACTCCGGGCTCAGCTTCACCCGATTTCTCGGTGATATGCTCACTTCTTCGGATATTTTCCCGGGATTATTCGGGCTCAACTCTTGGGAGCGTGGCTTTGATTTTGCAGCTACGCTATCGCTGCCTGTTGAGCCTGCAACATTTCGAAGATTAACTGCAGGCTTAACCTATCGCCTTCGCCTTCGGACGCTTCTCGAGCTATAGGAGGGGGTCCCCTACGAATGCTATTTTTGGGATCAGTTGGTAGGTTGACGTCGATGGCCACCTGTGAGTTAGCATTGACCGGATCGATAACTGGGACTCCGTTGGGGTCAGCAGGAGGCACCTCGTTGCTAGGCACTAGGTTGTTGTTTTCGCCGTGATGGCCAGACTCAGTGTCAACATTAAGAGGGCAAATTGAGAATTCGACCAAACTGACCTGAAATTAAGACTTTAAAGAACAAGCGTAAAATATAGTGTGTTATGGAGATTTGTATCAAATTACCACTATTATCCTTAGCCCCACAGTGGGCGCCAAACTTTTTACCCTTAAAATGGATAACAATTGATATTATACGCGGTTTTAAGGATATGTGGATTGATTCAACACAAATAATCAAGAATATTAGATAAACGAGTTAAGGACTAAATGAATAATCAAACTAATTGTAATGTTACGACCTGGCTCGAACATAGGTTGAACAGTAGTTCTGCCCTCGATCGGACCCTTGGGTTGAAACCAATTATGAATGAAGAACAACAGTAAAGTAAGAACTTTGCAATAGCTAGAAAGTAGAAAAATGAATTTGTATTGCCTTGGTATGCGTGTTACAATATTTTTTAATCAAAGAAAAATTTCCCCTTTATATAGTAGGAGAGCTTCATCCATAGTACAAGTGTAAAAAGGGTAAAAATCTTCCTTTCTCCCTAATTACTGATCCGTAACCGACATCGTGCGAGATCTGCGCCGTGATATCCGGTTAGGTGCGGATATCACAACCTTCTGTTAGTCATGTGTAATCGTTTGCCATATCTCATAAGGTCCTAGAGCTCGTTTCGGGTCTGGGGAGCGTTGCTTTATCACGCCCGACGATGAGCCCACTGTTCATCTTTCGTGGGTCTTGGTACGAACGATCCAAACCTTGATTTCAACCTTGTGTATTCGTGCCCTCCTTCCGTCTTCCTCACCGGAAAATCGGGGTATGCATTGCCCCGTATACCGAGGTAGGAATGATATAAAAAAACCGAAGGTAGAATCATAAATTCATAAGAAGATTACAGTATCTATTAGAGACCAAATAATCTTTGGTCAATAAGATAATGGAGGGATGGGAAAAGTAGTTGATACGTCATATCTGTACTTTGACCTAGGGACGAAAGAGAAAATAACCATTGGCCTATGGATCTAATAAGGATAAATGGAAGAATACCAGCGTAAATCATGGCATAAGACATGGAATTTTAAAGGTAAAACAAAGTCCATATTTCTTTATGACATCAAATCTTGAAGTTCGATCCATATACAATTAATTGTACATTGACAAAAAGGAGCATGGTTTGAGTATTAAGCATCCAAAATTCTGCTTGGCGTTATTAAAATTGACAACGACAAAGATTTATTTAAGTGAAGCAAGATAATTGGGGGACGTAAAGATTTATTTAAATGAAGCAAGATAATTAGGTGACGTACTTGTCTAATTGGGGGAAAATTGTTATAAAATTATTTTGTTGAATTTGGAACATTCTTCATGAATGAAATCAAAGATGAAAGTGTATTGGAGAGATATTTGACGTCATACCGACAAGGATTGTGGTGAAGTATTAAGTACTCTTTTATTCTTAACTTGAAATTTCGAGTTCGAGTCATGAGTATGAAATTGTCTTTGTTAGGGAGCGATTTACCCTCCAAATATAAGACTTTTCAGTGCGAATGCAGGTTTAATCGTGCCCCATGCGAATACCGGACATGACCAGATGGAAAACAAAAAAATATATTTCACGTTGAGTTTAGGAAAGACGATGTTGAGTTTCAGTCAAGATTTGCATAGATTTTATTTAAGAAAACATTAGTGGAAATAATTGGATGGAGATAATATCATGACTACAAGCTTAATACGTGATTATCTTCTTTTTATTTAAGATAAAAGTGATTATCTTGTTTGATTATCGGTCCTAGAGGCTAAAGGGTCATTATTCTCTAGGGAACACTAGAGTATAGATCCCTATGGTAACAGGTCTTATCTAATACTTGTGTGAGATAGCGAAACCTTGAAAAGAAGCTCATCTAGTCTAGAGGGTCTTACGACATCTCCGGTGAGCAATTAGCAAGGGCCACTTTTCTGCAAAGTATGGTATCTATCATCTCATAAAATCATTAATCATATTAAATTAATACTCCATTCGTTTCAAATTAGATGAGATAGTTTGACTCGGCGCGGAGTTTAGGACAATAGAGGAGACTTTAAACTTGTAATCTTAAAAATTTAAAGGATAAAAGCTTTGTGGTGCTATGATATTTGTGAGATTACAAAAATATATTATTTTTTCTAGGATGGACTAAAAAAATTTAACATCTAAATTGAAATATAGGGAATATTGATTTAATGTTAACTTCCTGCCCACATATATAGACACCGCGGCGCGCGTAGCAAGAGAGGGTAAATAGAACGGATAGTATACGATGAAGTTGAGTTCAAGAGGAGCATCCGACAAAAAGATGTTTCTGTGAAACTAAAAGCTATTGGCAATCATGTCTTGCGTATTCAAAGAGTGCGTACGGAGTTTAACAAGTGAGACTTTAAGAATATCTCAAGGACCCACGGGAGAAAACAAGATGCATGCCACGTTATTAAAAAAATACGAAAAATGATCAAATTTACCTTTAAACTATCGAAAATAAAGTTTATCTGCACCTTAAGTTCTTGTTACATTGACATTGTTGTAATTAACTAAATATTTCAAAGGCCATGGGTCTCTCAACAGGATAATTATGAAAAAGATGAAAATTGGGGAAGTAGAGCAAAGGTCATGGGCCCTTATAGTTGTATCAAGTTGTGAGTCACACTATGAAGGTTTGAGAGAGGGTGGTGGAGAAGAGAGTGAGGACATGTGTATTTATCTCTGAGAATCAGTTCGGATTTATGTCGGGACGATCAATTACAAAAGCCATTCACCTATTAGTGGAGGAGTAGTATAGGGAGAGGAAAAAGGACCCGCACATGGTGTTTATTGCCTTGAGAAGGCTTATGACAAAGTCCCGAGGGAAGTGCTATGGAGATGTTTGAAGGTTAGCAAAGTCCCGGTAGCATATATTAGGGTGATTAAGGACATGTACGAAGGTGCTAAGACTCGGATAAAGACTGCGGGAGGAGACTCAAAACATTTCCCAGCGGAGATGGGTTGTCATTTGTTCTTTTTCTCTTTTTACATGAATACTTGTGATGCTCGTGTCAAGCTGCATAGCCTTGTGACATTCGTGTGGACAACATATATACTAGCATTGGGTGTTCACCCCGAGTGTGTCTGTACCAACAAAAAAGGCCACTGGCCTACATTAATTTCGAATATGAGAAGTACTCAAGGCACCTTTAATCATGATTTAATCTTTGCGAGCAGCGTTTTGTTGGTTTAAAAGTTCAGTCAAGGAACAATTTTGCACTATACATAATAAAATCATGATGTGTAGTATTTTCAATGTCACATGCTACGTGTAGGATTCATGATACTCTCAAATGTACACTTAAACATACATGGTCCACAAGTAATAAGACGATGCGAACGAGATTGTCCCACATAAATTTTTTATCAACAATTAGATATAAATCTATTCTAATTGTGAATCCATTCTGTAGTTTCTAGGTTAGACTATCAAGAATTTTCACTTTCGAGTTCAATTCAAGATTCGTAGATAATATTCAATTGGTGATCAAGCAATTAAATAATTAAGTGCAATATTTAACAAGTAAATAAATATGATTAAATCAATTAACGCCATTTCAATTAATATGATCTTTTACTAGTTGAACCCTATGCAATCTGTCTTTTGGCTTTTTAAACTGCGATTCATCACAACTATTGATATGTGCCAAAGAGTTCCTTCCTTATTCTCACATGCATCATGAACCTAGACTTACTAGCTACTTTTATATATAAAAAAAAGATGGCTATAGCGTAAAGTACTCTTGTGGACCTACATCATTCGGTTCGTGTGCAAAGCCTGTTCCCTACATTATGAAAGAATTAAGCTTACTGCTGGGCTGGTTATTCAGAGCCATCAATTGACCGTCCCATTTCATCCCGCAACTAGAAGAAGATGGCTCCAAAATCATTGTAGATGACTGAATGTGTAGCAGCCTACCCTTTCCTTGATCTTAAGTTTCTTAGTTGTGTTCCTTTTCCTTTAAAACTCGAACTCCCTTCTAGAAATTAGGTTGCGGTCCTTTTACATGTTGTAAGATTTTTCCAAACACCCTAAAACTGTAGGAACTGCACGATTGGGCAATGCGTGGAGCGATGCGGCCTGGGTGGTGGGAACTAAATCTCACTTCTGGGGCGATGGCCGAGGGTGCGATGCACTTGTCAGCGCGGAAAGGACTGAGGCATAATCTAGCACGATGGAGCCGACACAGTCATTTGGCCTTCATCCTTGTATACGGTCAAAATCAGGGAAGACTGATTTTAAGGCTTCTATGGCATTCCAAGCCCGACCTCGATGGGCTCGAAGCATAGTCTAAGGCTCGGCCCAGAAGAACTGGCCTCGAGAGGATGTATTGATGATTCATCATAGCGTACCTCGAGGCAGAATGAAAATCGATGACCATCATGGAAAGGCGTAAAATTTCCAAGGTCACGTGATTAGAACTGACAGAGTGTATAAGAATAAGACAAATCAGTGCTGAGCCATTATACAACTGTACCAATAGCATTTCCCCGTCATTATTAGATATGTACTACGTTGGGATCCCCCCTCCTATATAAAGGGGACCCTTGTCATTTTGTAAAGGGGAGATACACATTATGATTGAATAATATACCACATTCTCTGCCTTTCTTGCCTAAACGTGCTCAACAATTACTTTACATATTTATTGCTTGTTCATTTATTGTTCATTTATTGTTCTTCATTTATTTCGCATTATTAACCGCAAAAGGCTATATTTGAGGCCTTAATCATCATTGTTTCTTCACCACTTGTTCATTGCTAGCTTCCTAGCTGGACCTCGAAGCCCCTGTTCAGCCAGCTCGAGGCCCAGTCTTGCGGTAGCTTTGGTTTTCATATCTTATTCTCTTCACTTACACTAAGCATCTCTTGCCTAACAAATAACATTAAAATAAATGACATATTCTTAGAACCACAAAATCAAATATAATTGTCAATACTATTTTCAAGGTAAACAGTTTGGCGCCCACCGTGGGGCTAGAAAAAATATGATTGTTTTGGTGCTAGTTTTCTGAAAACACAAGTTATTCTTCATACTTTTTCTTGTCCAAGAATCTTTGATTCCAGGTAAAAAAAATTTCTAACTCAGCAAATTCACACAAAAACAATGGTATTGGGCTTCATGGAAAGAACGGACCAGAAGAACCTCAGCACATCATTCACATGATCATTGGAGAAACCGACGTCCCACAAGGACCCGTGTTCAATGGGCCAAAGTGTCCATCGCAACAGAAAGTCAAGCTCGGAGCTATGTACCCGGGGACACCCTTATATTTAGAGAATAAGACATCAAAGAATCGTCCCAACCACATAATGATGCATTGGCAATTTTTTTTCTTTTGACGTACGTTCAAAGTAAACATGTGCTCGTGGATAGGTAGCTCGGCCAACGTAATTAGGTCGAAGGTGGTGGAGAATTTCGGACTGCTCGATCAGATCATACCCACCTCTCGATTCCTCAATGGATTTAACCTGGCAAGCTAGAAAACAAAGGGAGAAATCATCCTCCCAGTCAACGTGTCCGGTACAGTTCAAGACACCAAGTTTCATGTCATCGAAGGTGACATAAGGAACAATACCTTAGTTGGAAGAACGTGGATACACAAAATGGGGGCGGTACCATCAACTCTTCACCAGATGATCCAGTTCCCAACAAAAGATGGTATAAAAACGGTGTACGGAGAACAACACGCAGCAAAGGAGATGTTCGCGGTAAACGACATTGTACCAACATCGACTCCTCCCGTCCAGGATGAGTCAGGAAATAGGCCGACCCCCGAGGAACATGTGGTCTGTGAGCATTCGAACGAAGATGACGAAGAAGACTTCCTCACCCCTCGGACCTTTATTGCCCCTGAGGAGTCGGATGCCACAAAATCAACGGTCGAAGAACTCGAACAGGCCCTCTTGATCAAGCATCTTCTAGATCGAAAGGTATATCTGGGAACGAGATTAACCCCCGAACTTAGGAAAAAACTCATCAAATTTCTTATTGACAACGTTGATTGCTTTGCTTGGTCCCATTTAGACATAACAGGGATCCTGCCGTAAATAACCACCCATCGACTTTCTCCTTCTCCTCCTTCTTCTTTTGTCACGACCTAAACTCAACCCGTCATGATGGCGCCTATCGTGGAACTAGGCGAGCCTCAACTCAACGGAAAACCAACCACAATACTACGATTTAGAACATTTGCAGAAAAACGTGTTTATCAATTGAGTAAACTGTTTAAAAATGAAAGGCATAATTCATAATATGAAACAACCAGCCCAAAACCAGGGTGTCACGGAGACATGAGCATCTAGAGAAATAACTTAGTCTACTACTATATTTATTGAAGAACAACTGAAATAAAGAAGGAGGATCAAGATCTCCGAATGCCATGCAGATACCTCAACAACCTTCCAAGCCTGGTACCTCGATCAGTGACTGCTACCGGGACCGAAAGCACCTGGATCTGCACATAAGGTGCAGGGGGTAACGTGAGTACACCAACTCAGTAAGTAACAAGTCCAACCTTTGGACTGATAGGTTGTGACGAACTCAACCTCATCAAAGATAACAAAAATAACATACAGAAACGTAGGCATGCTTTTAGTTAAATAAACAGCTCGAACAGTAAAACAGAACAGGTATGAACAAGGTAAAAAAGTGTAACTCTACTACATCTACATGCCAAATGCACATGTTGTATGAAATGCACCATGCTGAGTGCCTCATGTGCCCACAATCTCACATGCTTGTCCACTCAATACTATATATGGCTCATACGGCCCAGGGAAGATCCATCCCGGAATATATGCATCTATGATAGTAGTCACTCAATATTGAGGAAGGCCAATCCAGCCTATGGAGAAGATCCATCTCCAGATAATAATAATAACAACCTCACAACCACTCGGTACTGTATATGGAACACAAGGTCCAGGGAAGATCCATCCCGGAATATATACACATCACAGACCATTAATCTCCAGTACCGAGGAACAGGCCAATCCAGCCTCATGGATATGATCCATCTCCATACCAAGGGAAGATCCATCCCCGAATATAATCAATTGCGGTCACTGGGGGTGTGTTACAGATTCCGGAGGGGCTCCTTCAGCCCAAGCGCTATTACAAGCCAACGAAGGCATATATCAATAATCCGTTGCGGCGTGCAACCCGACCCATAACTGTCACTCATAATCAGGCTCTCGGCCTCACTCACTCATCACTCTCCAGTCTCTCCTACAAGCTCACAATGCCATGAAAACTAGCCCGGAACAATGATATGATGTGAAAATAAATGATAGTTGATACTGAGATGTGATATGAAATGCATGAACATGACTGAGTGCAAAATATCAATGAAATCAGTGAGATGACAGCAAGAAATGACCACTAGGGGTCCCAACAGTATCGACGTAAAGCCCTAGCATGATAACTAGCATGATTTAAAGTCCATTTAATTCATCACATGAAGAAACACATATATCAACAAGATAGAATTACTAATCGGTGCCATGGAATGGACCAGGTCACAATTCTCAAGGTGTATGCCCACACGCCCATCACTTGGCATGTGTGTCACCTCAATACCATCATATAGCACATAGTTCAGGGTTTCGAACCCTCAGAACAAAGTTTGGAAGCATTACTTACCTCAACCAAGCTAAAATCCTACTCCGCGATGCCTTTGCCCCTCAAATCGAACTCCAGATGTTCCGAATCTAGCTATAAACAATTCGATATAGTCAACACGAGCTAAAGGAATCAACCCCATAAGAAAATGCTAAGCTTAAGACCAATAGTCAAAAAGTCAACTCAAAAGATGGGCCCCGGGCCCACGTCTCGAAATCCGACCAAAGTCACAAAATCTGCCAACCTATTCGATTACGAGACTAACCATACTAGTTTCACTCAATTCCGACTTCGAATCGGCTTTCAAATCTCAAAAGTTCATTTTATGAAGTACCACAAATTTTCTCCCAATTTTCATCCCAAATCTCTACTCAAATGATGAATCCAACGTTATAATCATGTACTTTAGCCAAAATCAAGTTAGAATGACTTACCTCGATGAATTTCTTGAAAAACCTTCAAAAAATCGCCAAAGCCCGAGCTCTCTAGGTCAAAATATGAAAATAAAACCCTGAATCACGTATTTATAGTGCAATCCCATATCCCAAATTTGCTGACCGCCAAAAATCCACCGCCGCCGCGCCCTTCATCGCTGATTGCGGAATTACAGCCGCCCCCGCGTCCTTCACTACTGTCTGCGCCAGCCTCCTTCGCTGAGCGCGGAATTCTGCCGCTCCCGCGAAAACACCCCTCTGACCGTGAATTTCTTGCGCGGGCCACATTTTCAACTTTAGAGAACCCCCAAAAACACCAGCAACTCCATTTATCAACCCAACACGTGTTTCCACAGCTAATCTCCTCCTATAACTATCTGGAACACATCTGAGGCCCTCTGGATCTTAACCAAACATAGAAACACATCCCATAACATCATTCAAACTTAGTCAAATCTACGAATCACTCAAAACAACACCACACATCGAATCAAACCTTGGATTCAAGCCTAAGAACTCCCAACTTATGAATTCCCCAACTGACTCCGAAACCAATCAAACTTCGTTCGAATATTATCAAATTTTGCACAGCAGTCGTAAATGTTAGTTTATATGAGTCCACCGAACTATAGAGTACCTAGTCAAAGAAGGCAAGGGATTTTCTACGTGGAAAAATCCCACACAAGGGGATAAAAAAACCACGACCTACTTTTGTAGGCTTTTAACTCTACTAACTTGCAATCTCCCTATTACAAGCCACTTTGCAAAATCCCTATTGCAAAGACTTCAAACTAACTTGTGATGCTACCACCACAAGCCACTTTATAACTATCCTAGTTACAAAGGATTTAAACTTATGACTATCCCTATTTGCAACATAAACTCAGAAGTTTACGAATTTTGGTTTGTTCCTAGACAACGCTTCTAAGAAAGAAATCTAGGAATTATAATGACAAACAAATAACAAGATTACAACTCAACTACGGATGTACATAAACTCATTAAGAAACTGATCCTTAGTGGAGTTGTCTTCTTGTTCTTGACATACCACTGACTTTAATGTCGGATGAATACTTTTGTTTCTTGAGAGAATATCAATGAATGTACAAGAAATGGTGTGTCTTGCACCAGGTTGTTTATCACAAAAGATAGCACAATGGATAGTGATGTCAACTCTTGGTGTACGCTTCTTCCCAATGAGAAGTGACTGTTGTACTGTTTGCATAGCCACTTTTGGGCAGTTGCGTTCCGGCTGGAATGTAGACTTTGTACTTCTATCAGAACACACCAACGGACCACGTCCTAGTTGTGTTCCTCTTCTGTGATAGTTGCTAGATGGTCACTTTCTTCTGCTACGTTCCAGCTGTGTACTTGACTTGTACTTCTGCAGAGAACCCTAAGGGATCAGGTCCCTGTTGTGTTCCTCTTTATATTGCGTACAGTCACTGACTTATGCTTGAGTCGGAAAACCCTAAGGGACCAGTTCACCAGGTCCCTGTTATCTTTCCCCCTGTGGTTGTTCATCCCATTTGCTGATTTTTAGACTTCGACTAGTTCACATGAAATGTATATCCAGGTGCTCTATTTGGTTCTTCATGACAAGTTTGTTAGATCATCAAAACATAAGAGGCATAAGGCCAAGACATTAAAAACCCATCAATTTCCCCCTTTTTGATGATGACAAACTTATGCATGGAAAATATTTGTTTAGAGCAGAGATAACCAGATGAGATGCCAGACTTACACGAAGTTCCCCCTTAATCTCAGATTACCCTCCTTTGTGATTTGTCCTCACTTATACACAAAGCACAATATTAACACAATATTACCCCCTCACATCAACAATATTACCCCCTCACATTTTCCCCCCTTTTGGCATCATTACAAAGAACAGGTAATAAGCATAAAGAAGTCCAACACAGCTAGCTCATGTCACATATGTGCACACAACATGACAGAAAAGAGAAGCCAGAGGAAATCAGCAATGTACAGGTAAAGAAAGGGGAGCTGTTTCATTAATGTTTACATTGGACTGAGCAAGTCAGGAGCAGTAATGGTTTAGTTCAACATGCCACCACATAAAAAGCAAATAAAAGTAAAACAATAGCCACAAGACTTTGAAGCAAAAATAACTGGACACTAAGAGGATCCTAGGGGACACTAGAGGAAATGAGGTTTGGAGGAAGAGACAACAATGGTTTTGAGAACCAAGTCCAGTCGAGCATTTGCAGACAATTGTTCTTCAAGTAATTGAGCCTGAAGTCTATCATTTTCCTTTGTCAGTCGTGCAACTTCCTCATTGACAGAATTAGGTCCTTTAGCTGCTTGACTGAGCTGAGTTTCTAGTATGGCATTTCGAGCCCTCAGCCTTCTTATTTCCTCAGAAGCTACATTTTGAGCATTGATCAGCTGAGAAATGGTAGAGATGCTTCCACCAACTCTTTCTATACATTCACATTCTTCTAGGTAGTCTTAGAGAAAGTCTGCTTGCGTGTGCCTACTCTGGGATTCCCTAAAGGGACCTTATAGAATCTGAACACCTGAGTTAGGAGAAAGCCATAAGGTAACCCATGATTTCCGCCCTTAAAACTTGCCACCTTCTGCATATGATCAATCATGATTGCTGGAAAATTGATTGGGACAAACTCATCAAGCGCTTCCATTAGGACCATGTCCGATCTTGTAGCAATAGAGCGCCTCTCAGAGCGGGGTAAGAGCACTTTATTGACCAGTTCAAAGAGAAGCTGGTACTCAGGAAGCAATACCTTCTTATGGACATGTTCCCCCTGTTGAATTGCTTGTTCTTTCATGATAGCTTTCCGAAAATTGACGCCACAGACACCCTTAACTGAGTTCATACCTTCACACGGAATTCTGAGAACCTTACCCAACGTTGAGGCGTCGAGTACGATGTCTACTCTATTTACGAGCGCACAAATATGATCCCCCTCAACAGTGAAAAGAGATGCATAAAAAGTTTGTACTGCATCTTCGTATACCAGAGGCATTCTCTCTTCAAACAAGTGTTCCCATTGTTGAAATTCCACAATCTCCAAATTTTGTCTCATGCCTGTCATCTCCGAAATTGCTGGATCAAATGTACGACCCCATAACACTTTCTGAGTTCTTAATCTCTGCTGCCAAAGACCACCATCACATGTCATGGACCTTATTGAACCAGGTTCCTTAACAGTTTCCCTTTTTCATTTGCTATAAACTTCGGCAGACTTTCCTTTCTAGCTTGCCATCCCCACAGTATTGTTCTCAAACACGACTAACTTAGTTGGACTCCGTTTAGACATGCTACTGTACTTCACAGATGACCCTTTCTGTTTCTCAACAGTTTCATCGAAGGCGTTTTCCATAAACTGTTGAGTTGTCATAGATTGTTGTACTGAGGAACCAGGTTCCTTGGAAGCATCTTTGTCTATTTGGTTTACTGACACACTCTTGATGAAATCATTTGGATTCATTTTCCTCTTTTTCCTTGTATTGAAACTCCTCTTACTTTTCTAAAATGAGGACTCAGAACTCTCTTGCTGTAGTGACCTGATAGTGAGTGATTTGGAGGAAGACTCTAAGAGCTTGGAGTGAACAGGAGGTGTAAGAGTGAGTTTGCATGGAAGAGAATCAGGTTCATCAGAAGGCTTTTTTGAGAATATCTCATGAGCCAAGGACTCGAGGAGTTCTGTGGTTCTTACATTTCCTAGGAATGGAATTTCTTCCCCCTGGTACTCAGACGAGAGATAAGCTCATTCATTCATCAGACTTTCAGCAGTTATAGCCATGATGTTATGAGATGCTTCCTTTTCTGGTGACTCCTTGAGAGTCACTAAGTTCAACATGGAGGAGTTCCGATACTGGTCAGGATCATCCTCAGGGGCTTCTAGCATTTGAGGAGTAGAACCACCTGTGTGTTCTTTGGTGAGATCGTAGGATTGACTAGACATAGGGTTCTCAAAATGATGGTAAATAGGGTTTATCAGAAATGGAAAAACTATAGGAGTGAAGAAGGAACCGGAAGTGGGTAAGGTAGTAGAAGGCGTGAAACAATGACGCTCTGGGAATGATTTCGAGGATAATAACGAAGGGGGAACAATGTTAATGGTGGGACAATGAGACGATTGTTTGATCGCCATTAGATGAGCACTTGGTAGACGAGTAGAGAGAGAAATAGAGAGATGAGGAGAAGATCCTAGCTATACAACAGAGATGAAGGTTCATGACTTGCCGAAGACAAAGAAGGTTTTATTGGAAGAAGAGCTAATGATGAGTGGAGAGCGAAACAGGTTCTGAATAGTTTTGAAAACGGCGGCAGGTTTGTGGGAAAATGTTACCGTGCAGAGGGGATGAAAGGATTTGAAAGACAAGACATGACACGCAGACGTTGAAAAGTCGGATAATGTGGCAGTTGAGTTAATTCTAAGAAGGAATTTTTTTATTTTGAGAGGGCATGCAGAATTAAGCACATTACTACTAACCTGAGGTACAAGAACCTGATGCCAGAACAATTTTTGAAAAAGGTTTTAGCAACTCCTCTCTCGCAGTTCATGGCTGTACTTTTAGCATCTATGATCGTCATGCGTGTTTACCTACAACGGTATTGATGTGAGATAGGCTTGTTCAGAAAACACTTTAGCTACTTTTACCTGGTGTTGTCTTTCATAGCCCACTGATGAAGGATCAGGTTCTTCATTTATGACCCCATCTTCACCTAGATTGACCCAGAATATTCTCTACCCGAGGCTTTGATGCAGATATCTGGAATTTGGTCTTCTGTTCTACAATACTATCCACAGAACAATCCTTTCTTCACTTTGACCATTAGAAGATGATCTCACCCTTCAATGTGCTTGACCCTTTTTTTTGAAACTCTTCTTCCGTTGTTGATGAGGCCATTGGGTCTTGCTTCATTGTCTCTCAAAGGATGGGGCATGAACCATGACTTATGAACCGTTACAAAAGTGCTTTCCTTTTTCATAGAAAAACCTGCATAGTCAGCATCATAATACTTAACAAGATTAAAAGATGGTCACCTGAGGGGTGACACAGTATCAGGTCCTGAGTTCCTCTAAGGTATCTCAGCATTTTTGAGAGCAGCCCTCAAGTAGCATTCCTACGGATTTACACTTTGGATTCTATTCTGGAGTGGAGATACAGAAGGAGAGAAAACAAAATTACATGCTTATCTAACTCTAGAATAAAAAAGAGTGATTGACTTGTCACGCAGATGGGGGCCTTTGGTTTTCCAATTTGAGTCAAAAGTTTGATTGAAGAGGGAGATGTGGAGGTTAATCGATTTTCCCCCACTTTGTGTTCCACTGCTTGTGCAGTGCCATGAGCTGCATCTTTACTCTTCCTTCGGCTTCAGTGGTAGTAGGTGACATACCAGGTTCTTTGTGAGACGTGGAGGATGATATTGCCTTGTCTTTCGCTAGTCTCTTTCATTTTGCTCATTCTATCATCCTTCCCATTTGAAGCCTTAGATATTTCCCAGAGACAAGGTTGGTTCATCAAATTGATCATCACCGTTTCTTTCTTGGCAAGGGAAAGTGTCTTGTTAAATACCCCATGAGCACCTCCTACCATTTAGCATGTCCTTTGTTGGAGACTTTGTGGCTTTGTGTGACGACCCAAAGGGTCATCACCTATTTCCTTACCCATTTTTATTTCTGAGGCCTCAAAAACCTCATTTAGGGTTGCCTAAATTTGCGTGCGCAGTCCGGGCGCGTAGCCGGAAAACTTAATATGAATTCTGTGAGAAAAATGCTAAAATTTGATATTAAAAGGAATAAGTTTGACTTCGGTCAACATTTTAGGTAAACGGACCCGGATCCGTGATTTGACGGTCTCGGAGAGTCCGTAGGAAAATATGGGACTTGGGCGTATTCCCGGAATCGAATTCCGAGGTCCCAAGCCAGAGAAATGAATTTTTGTATGAAATTGTTTTCTGGAAATAATTAAGGAAATTAGAAATGAAATTTGATTAGAACGTGATGATATCGGGTCCGTATTTTGGTTCCCGCGCCTGGTACAGATCTTATATATGATTTAAGCACTTTTTGTAAAGTTTGGTTGAAAACGGACGTCGTTTGACGTGTTTCGGACTTAAAATGGAAATTTGATGTTTTATGAAAATTTGGAAGGAATCAAGGATTTTGAGGCTTAATTCGATGTTTATGATGTTATTTTGGCGATTTGATCGCGCGAATAAGTTCGTAGGATGTTTTTGAGGTTCTGTGTATGTTTGGTTTGGAGACCCGAGGGCTCGGGTGAGTTTTGGATAGGCCGTGAGTGCATTTTTGAACTTAGAGAAACTTGGTATCATTAGTTCTGCAATTTTCGCATTACGAAGCAGGTCTCGCAAATGCGAGCTCGCAAATGCGAGCCTGGCATCGCAACTGCGAGGAAGGGAAGTCCTGTAGCTGGGTCGCAAATGCGACCATTTGGTCCGCAAATGCGATGAAGAGCCTGTCGCAAATGCGACATTTTGGCTCGCAAATGCGAAGCCCGGAGTTATGGGCAGTGTTCGCAAATGCGAACTTTATCTCGCAATTCCCATACCTGCAGGGTTCGCAATTGCGAACCCCAGTTCGAATTTCCCATATCTGCAACCTGCATTTTTTATATTTAGTCGAATTTTGAACCATTTTCACCATTCTTTCAAAACCCAAACACACTTAGGCGATTTTCCAAGAACAAGACTTCTTCCAAATCATTTGTAAGTTGGTTTTTACTCATTTCTTTCGATCTTTAACATCATTTAACATGTTTTCAACTTAAAATCAAAGATTTCCATGGGTGAAATTGGGGGTTTTGGGCAGAACTTAGGTTTTTCTAAAATTGGGGATTTGGACCTCAATTTGAGGTCCGATTTAAAAAAAATTACATATTTGGGTTCGTGTGGGAATGGGTAGCCGGATTTTGGTTCGAACCTCGAGTTTTGACCACGTGGGCCCGGGGGCGATTTTGGAAATTTTGGGAAAAACTTTGGGAAATTCATTTTTATGCATTCAAATTGATTCATTTAGTGTTTATTAATGTAATTAAGTAATTTGTGATTAGATACGAACGAATTTGTGGCGGAATCGAGGGGTAAAGCCATAATTGAGACTTGAGTTGAATTCAAAGCATCGTGGTAAGTGTTCGATTTAACCTTAGCTTGAGGGATTAGGAGTTGAGTCATATTTGTTATGTGTTTCTTGTGGAGTACGGTGTATAGGAATGGTGACGAGTATCTATACGCCGGTGTCGAGCATGACCGTGAGTCTTAAATTGACATTTATTTCGTTCTCGAATGATACTATGGATGAAACAGTGAATAGACTTGTGTTGTTGAGCAAGGTTTAGCTTATTTTTGTGAAAATTGATTATGAGTTAGAAATGGTGATAATAGAAATGATAAATTCGAATTGAGATTGGTTATAGCTGGTTCTCCCTTGCCGGGATGAGTATACTTGTACTGTTGAGTTCCCTTGCCGGGATAGAGTATTTTATGACAGGTCCTCTACCGAGGTTTGTGGTTATGATTATGATAAGCTATGCATATTTGGAACGGGTTGCGCACCGCAACATAATCTATAGTGGATCGGGTTGCACGCCGCAACATAAATTTGATTGGATTAGGTTGCACGCCGCAACAGGTATATGTTATAATTATTGGATCGGGTTGCGCGCCGCAACATAATCTATAGTGGATCGGGTTGCACGCCGCAGCATAAATTTGATTGGATCGGGTTGCACGCTGCAACAGGTATATGTTATAATTACTGGATCGGGTTGCGCGCCGCAACAGTTATAGTTAAACGTATGGATCGGGTTGCACGCCGCAACAGTTTTAGTTAAAGTACAGATCGGGTTGCGCGTCGCAACAGTAGTGCTATCATATGGTTTTAGATATTGTACTGTTCCTTCATGTGTTATTTAATTTCTGCTAAGTTGAACTGTTTCCCCGAGGCACGTATCCCCTTCCCTTATAACTGCTCATTACCTATTTATTTTCTGCAATATATTATATAACTGCACAGTTTTGTCTGGAGTCTGGTGCTAGCCTCGTCACTACCTCGCCTGGGTTTGGCCAGACACTTACCAGCACATGGGGTCGGTTGTGCTGATGCTACACTCTGTGCTGTTTTGCACAGATCCAGGTGTTGGACAGCAGCTGCAGTAGCGCGTGAGTTAGCCTTCAGTCCAGCGAGACACCGAGGTAGCCTTGCAGGCGTCCGCAGGCCCGGCGTCTCTTCTATCTTTTATTTCAGTCTGTTATCTCATGTACTTCGAGAAAAACATTTATATTTCCTTTCAAACGGTTGTATTTAGCACTCCTAGTAGTTCATGAGTATGTGACACCAGTTCTGGGTAGAGATTTATGTTGAGTTTCCGCATTGTGGTTCAACTTCTTTAATTTAAGACTTCCGCTTATTTACTTTATTCCGCTGTTTTCATGATATTACTGATAATGGTTAAAAGAAGTAAATTGATTAATGCTAAAGGTTTGCTTGCCTAGCTCTCATCAGTAGGCGCCATCACGACTCCTGAGGGTGGGAAATCCGGGTCGTGACAAGTTGGTATCAGAGCCAGGTTGCATAGGTCTCACAACTCACGGACAAGCTTAGTAGAGTCTGAGGGATCGGTACAGAGACGTCTGTATTTATCCCCTAGAGGCTACCGAGTTAGGAAACACATTTGTTCTTTCTTGTCGTGCGGTTTGGTTTCTCAACGCTAATTAAATTTCTACTCTGTTCTTTCGCAGATGGCGAGAACACGCATTTCCTCATCTCCTGATCAGCAGTCCGAGCCCCAGGCAGCTCCCGCTAGGGGCAGAGGGCGAGGCCGAGGCCGTGCTAGAGGGCGAGGCCGAGGCCGTGCTAAAGGTCGAGGTATGGGCAGAGCTCAGCCTCGAGCAGCAGCACCAGTGTCGGAGCCTCAGGTTGACTTTGACGAGGAGGTTCCGGCCCCAGCCCCAGCAGTTCCGGTGGGCCAGCTCAGGTCCCAGAGGGGTTTATTGCTACCCTAGTTCTTCAGGACGCTCTGGTCCGATTGGTGGGTCTCATGGAGAGTGTTACCCGAGCAGGCTTGCTTCCTGTAGCACCAGCCATCTCTCAGGCTGGAGGAGGGGCCCAAACTCCTGCTACTCGTACTCCGGAGCAGGGAGCTCCCCCGATTCAGACTCCAACAGTTCAGCCAGTTGGAGCAGCTCAGCCGGGTGTGGTAGCCCAGGCCGGTGATGGGGCAACTATGTCTGCCGATGCTTTATGGAGGTTGGATAGGTTCACCAAGCTCTTCACTACTACTTTCAGCGGTGCATCTACCGAGGATCCTCAAGATTATTTGGACAGCTGCCACGAGGTTCTTCGGAACATGGGTATTGTTGAGACCAATGGGGTTGATTTCGCTACATTCCGGTTGTCTGGATCCGCCAAGACTTGGTGGAGGGATTATTGTTTAGCTAGACCAGCAGGATCTCCAGCCTTGACCTGGGAGCAGTTCACACATCTATTTCTGGAGAAGTTTCTCCCTATTACACAGCGAGAGGCCTATCGGAGGCAGTTCGAGCGTCTCCAGCAGGGATCCATGACAGTCACCCAGTACGAGACCAGGTTTATGGATTTGGCTCGCCATGATCTTGTTATACTTCCCACTGAGAGGGAGAGAGTAAGACGGTTTATTGATGGACTCATTCAGCCTATTCGACTCTAGATGGCTAGAGAGGCTGGGAGCGAGATATCCTTTCAGGAGGCGGCCAATGTGGCCCGGAGGATTGAGATGGTATTGTCACGGGGGGGGGGGGGGGGTTATAGGGCAGATAAGAGACCCCGTCAGTCAGGCCGATTCAGTGGTGCCTCATCTGGAGGCAGAGATTCGTATGATAGGGGTCATCCTCCTTGGGCCTTCCAGTCAGCGCTTCAGGTTTCCCATGGTGCATCAGGTGATCGTGGTTTTCGTGGGCAGTATTTTGACCAGCAGTACAGTGCACCATCAGCTCCTATCAGTGCACTACCGCTCCAAAGCTTCCGGGGTGGTCATTCAGGCCGCCAGGGTCAGCCTCAGTTTCCTCAGCCACATCGTTCGGATGGATGTTATGAGTGTGGTGAGTTTGGTCATATCAGGAGGGCTTGTCCGAGGCTGAGGGGTACTCAGTCGCAGCAGCAGGGTCCCCATCCTATGATTCAGGCACCAGACGTTCCACAGGTCGCCCAGCCAGCTAGAGGCGGGGGTAGAGGTACTCGAGGTGGAGGTTGAGGTCATAGAGGTGGAGCTCAGACCGCCAGAGGTGGAGGCCAGCCAGTAGCAGGCCGTCCCAGAGAGGTAGCTCAGAGTGGTGGGGCCCAGCCCCGATGTTATGCTCTTCAGGACAGGCCCGAGGCAGAGGCTTCAAATGCGGTTATTACAGGTACGGTTATGGTTTGTGATAGAGATGCTTCAGTGTTGTTTGATTCGGGGTCTACGTATTCGTATGTGTCATCCTATTTTGCCCCGTATTTGATCATGCCCAGTGATGCATTGGGTATTCCTGTCTATGTGTCTACGCCGGTGGGTGATTCTATCGTGGTCGATCGAGTCCATCGCTCTTGTGTTGTGGTGATTGGGGGTCTGGAGACTCGTGTAGATCTGTTGCTTTTAGATATGGTTGACTTTGATATTATATTGGGGATGGACTGGTTATCACCCTATCACGCTATCTTGGACTGCCATGCTAAGACTGTGACCTTAGCTTTACCGGGTATGCCTTGTTTAGAGTGGAGAGGGACTCCAGGTCATTCTACCCGCAGTGTTAAATCGTATGTGAAGGCTCGGCGCATGGTCGAGAAGGGGTGTTTGTCTTATTTAGCTTATGTTCGGGACTCCAGTGCTAAGGTTCCCTCTATCGATTCTGTGCCCGTTGTTTGTGAGTTCCCTGATGTTTTTCCTTCAGACCTGCCGGGTATGCCACCCGAAAGGAATATCGATTTCTGCATTGATCTGGTTCTGGGCACTCAGCCCATTTCTATCCTACCGTATCGTATGGCCCCACCGGAGTTGAAAGAGTTAAAGGAACAGTTGCAGGATTTGCTTGAGAAGGGTTTCATTAGACCCAGTGTCTCACCTTGGGGTGCGCCGGTGTTATTTGTCAAGAAGAAGGATGGGTCAATGAGAATGTGTATTGATTACCGGCAATTGAACAAGGTAACGATCAAGAATATGTATCCACTGCCGAGGATTGATGATTTATTCAACCAGCTTTAGGGTGCCAGGGTATTCTCCAAGATTGACTTGCGATCTGGCTACCATCAGTTGAGGATTAGGGCATCCGATGTCCCTAAGACAACTTTTCGCACTCGGTACGGGCATTATGAGTTCTTGGTTATGTCATTCGGGTTGACAAATGCCCCAGCAGCTTTCATGGACTTGATGAACCGATTGTTCATGCCTTATTTGGATTCATTCGTGATAGTGTTCATTGATGATATATTGATATACTCCCGCAGCCAGGAGGAGCACGAGCAGCACCTTAGAGTGGTTCTTCAGACTCTGAGGGATAGTCAGTTATATACTAAGTTCTCAGTGTGAATTTTGGTTGGGATCAGTTGCATTTCTGGGTCATGTTGTATCAGCAGAGGGCATTCAGGTGGACCCAAAGAAGATAGAGGCAGTCAAGAGCTGGCCTAGACCAGCATCAACTATAGAGATTCGGAGTTTTTTGGGGTTGGCAGGCTACTATCGACGGTTCGTGGAGGGGTTTTCATCTATTGCAGCCCCGATGACCAGATTAACCCAGAAGGGTGCCCGTTCAGATGGTCGGATGAGTGTGAGGCGAGCTTTCAGAAGCTCAAGACAGCTCTGACTACGGCACCGGTGTTGGTTTTGCCCACAGGTTCAGGGCCTTATACAGTCTACTGTGATGTTTCCCATGTTGGGCTTAGAGAAGTGTTGATGCAAGATGGCAAGGTCATTGCCTATGCTTCGAGGCAGTTGAAGATTCATGAGAAGAACTATCCGGTTCATGATTTGGAGTTGGCAGCCATAGTTCACGCATTGAAGATTTGGAGGCATTATCTGTATGGCGTGGCATGTGAGGTGTTCACGGATCACAAGAGTCTTCAGTATTTGTTCAAGCAAAAAGAGTTGAATTTGAGGTAGAGGAGGTGGTTGGAGTTGTTGAAGGATTATGACATCACCATTCTATATCATCCGGGGAAGGCCAATGTGGTGGCCGATGCATTGAGTAGGAAGTCAGCCAGTATGGGTAGTCTTGCTTATATTACGGTCGGTGAAAGGCCGCATGCTTTGGATGTTCAGGCGTTAGCCAATTAGTTCGTGAGACTGGATGTTTCTGAGCCCAGTCGTGTGTTAGCTTGCACGGTCGCTCGTTCTTCGTTATTGGAGCATATCCGTTATCGGCAGTATGATGATCCCCATTTGTGTGTCCTTAGAGACACGTTGCAGCGCGGTGGTGCCAGGCATGTTACCTTAGATGATCATGGAGTTTTGAGATTGCAGGGTCTTGTATGTGTGCCTAATGTGGATGGGCTCTGAGAGTTGATTTTAGAGGAGGCCCATAGCTCCCGGTACTTTATTCATCCGGGCGCCGCGAAGATGTATCAGGATTTGCGGCAGCATTACTAGTGGCGTAGAATGAAAAAGGATATCGTAGCATATGTGGCTCGTTGTTTGAATTGTCAACAGGTTAAGTACGAGCATCAGAGGCCTGGTGGTGTATTTCAGCGGATTGAGCTTCCCAAGTAGAAGTGGGAGTGGATTACTATGGATTTTGTTACTGGACTTCCATTGACTCGGAAGAAGTTCGATTCAGTATGGGTCATTGTTGATAGGCTGACCAAGTCAGCGCATTTCATTCCTGTGGCAGTCTCCTATTCATCCGAGAGATTAGCTGAGATTTATATTCGGGAGATCGTTCGCCTTCATGGTGTGCCGACATCTATCATTTCGGACCAGGGTACGCAGTTTACCTCGCGCTTCTGGAGAGCAGTTTAGTGAGAGTTGGGCACACGGGTTGAGTTGCGCACATCATTTCATCCCCAGACGGACGGTCAGTCAGAGGGGACTATTCAGATGTTGGAGGATATGCTCTAAGCTTGTGTTATTGACTTTGGAGGTTCGTGGGATCAGTTCTTGCCTTTAGCGGAGTTTGCCTACAACACCAGCTACCAGTCGAGCATCTAGATGGCTCCTTATGAGGCTTTATATGGTAGGCGGTGTCGGTCTCCGGTTGGATGGTTTGAGCCGGGAGAGGCTCGGTTGTTGGGTACAGATCTGGTTCAGGAGGCCTTGGACAAGGTCAAGATCATTCAGGATAGGCTTCGTTCAGCTCAGTCTAGGCAAAAGAGTTATGCCGACCGCAAGGTTAGAGATGTGACATTTATGGTTGGTGAGCAGGTATTGCTCCGAGTGTCGCCTATGAAGGGCGTGATGAGGTTTAGGAAGAAGGGCAAGCTTAGCCCTTGGTTCATTGGTCCGTTTGAGATTCTTGATCCAGTGGGAGAGGTGGCTTATAGACTTGCTTTGCCACCGAGCTTATCAGCCGTGCATCCAGTGTTTCATGTGTCCATGCTTCGGAGGTATCACGGCGATCCAGCCCACGTGTTAGATTTCAGCACTGTCCAGTTGGACAAGGACTTGTCATATGAGGAGGAGCCGGTAGCTATTCTAGACCGGCAGGTTCGTCAGTTGAGATCCAAGAGTTTTCCTTCTGTTCGTGTTCAGTGGAGAGGTCAGCCCCCTGAGGCATCGACCTGGGAGTCCAAGTCCGATATGCGGAGCCGTTATCCTCATCTTTTCCCGGCTCAGGTACTTCCTTCTTTTGTCCGTTTGAGGACGAACGGTTGTTTTAGAGGTGGAGAATGAGACGACCCAAAGGGTCATCACCTGTTTCCTTACCCATTTTGTATTTTTGAGGCCTTGAAAACCTCATTTAGGGTTGCCTCGATTTGCGTGCGCAGTCCGTACACGTAGCCGGAAAGATTAATATGAATTCTGTGAGAAAAATGCTAAATTTTGATATTAAAATGAATAAGTTTGACTTCGGTCAACATTTTGGGTAAACGAACCCGGACCCGTGATTTGACGGTCCTGGAGGGTCCGTAGGAAAATATGGGACTTGGGCGTATTCCCGGAATCGAATTCCGAGGTCCCAAGCCCGAGAAATGAATTTTTGTATGAAATTGTTTTTTGGAAATAATTACGGAAATTGGGAATGAAATTTGATTAGAACGTGATGGTATCGGGCCCGTATTTTGGTTCCGGCGCCCGGTACAGGTCTTATATATGATTTAAGCACTTTCTGTAAAGTTTGGTTGAAAACGGACGTCGTTTGACGTGTTTCGTACTTAAAATGGAAATTTGATGTTTTATGAAAATTTGGAAGGAATCAAGGATTTTGAGGTTTAATTTGATGTTTATGATGTTATTTTGGCGATTTGATCGCGCGAATAAGTTCGTATGATGTTTTTGAGGTTGTGTGTATGTTTGGTTTGGAGCCCCGAGGGCTCGGGTAAGTTTTAGATAGGCCGTGAGTGCATTTTTGAAAAATCTGGTATCTTCAGTTCTGCAATTTTCGCATTTGCGAAGCAGGTCTCGCAAATGCGAACCCCAGTTCGCATTTCCTATATCTGCAACCTGCATTTTTCATACTTAGTCGAATTTTGACCTATTTTCACCATTCTTTCAAAACCCAAACACACTTAGGCGATTTTCCAAGAACAAGACTTCTTCCAAATCATTTGTAAGTTGGTTTTTACTCATTTCTTTCGATCTTTAACATCATTTAACATGTTTTCAACTTCAAAGATTTCCATGGGTGAAATTGGGGGTTTTGGGTAGAACTTAGGTTTTTCTAAAATTGGGGATTTGGACCTCAATTTGAGGTCCGATTTCAAAACAAATTACATATTTGGGTTCGTGGGGGAATGTGTAACCGGTTTTTGGTTCGAACCTCGAGTTTTGACCACGTGGGCCCGGGGGCGATTTTGGAAATTTTGGGAAAAACTTTGGAAAATTCATTTTTATGCATTCAAATTGATTCATTTAGTGTTTATTAATGTAATTAAGTAATTTGTGATTAGATACGAGCAAATTGGTGGCGGAATCGAGGGGTAAAGCCATAATTGAGACTTGAGTTGAATTCAAAGCATCGAGGTAAGTGTTCGGTTTAACCTTAGCTTGAGGGATTAGGAGTCGAGTCATATTTGTTATGTGTTTCTTGTGGAGTACGGTATATAGGCATGATGATGAGTATCTATACGCCGGTGTCGAGCATGACCGTGAGTCTTAAATTGACATTTATTTCGTTCTCGAATGATACTATGGATGAAACAGTGAATAGACTTGTGTTGTTGAGCAAGGTTTAGCTTATTTTTGTGAAAGTTGATTATGAGTTAGAAATGGTGATAATAGAAATGCTAAATTCGAATTGAGATTGGTCATAGCTGGTTCTCCCTTGCCGGGATGAGTATGATAAGCTATGCATATTTGGAACGGGTTGCGCGCCGCAACATAATCTATAGCGGATCGGGTTGCACGCCGCAACATAAATTTGATTGGATCGGATTGCACGCCGCAACAGGTATATGTTATAATTATTGGATTGGGTTGCGCGCCACAACATAATCTACAGTGTATCGGGTTGCACGCCGCAACATAAATTTGATTGGATCGAGTTGCATGCCGCAACAGGTATATGTTATAATTATTGGATCGGGTTGCGCACCGCGACAGTTATAGTTAAACGTATGGATCGGGTTGCACGCCGCAACAGTTATAGTTAAAGTACGGATCGGGTTGTGCGCCGCAACAGTAGTGCTATCATATGGTTTTAGATACTGTACTGTTCCTTTATGTGTTATTTAATTTCTGCTAAGTTGAATGGTTTCCCCGAGGCACGTACCCCCTTCCCTTATAACTGCTCATTACCTGTTTATTTTCTGCAATATATTATATTTTAGTCCAGCGAGACACCGAGGTAGCCTTGCAGGCGTCCGCAGGCTCGACGTCTCTTCTATCTTTTATTTCAGTCTGTTATCTCATGTATTTCGAGACAAACAGTTATATTTCCTTTCAAACGGTTGTATTTAGCACTCCTAGTAGTTCGTGAGTATGTGACACAAGTTTTGGGTAGAGATTAATGTTGAGTTTCCGCGTTGTGGTTCAGCTTCATTAATTTAAGACTTCTGCTTATTTATTTTATTCTGCTGTTTTCATGATGTTACTGATAATGGTTAAAAGAAGTAAATTTATTAATGCTAAAGGTTGGCTTGCCTAGCTCTCATCAGTAGGCGCCATCACGACTCCCGAGGGTGGGAAATTCGGGTCGTGACACTTTGTTTTGCGGATTGCGCCCAGAGAGATTCATTCTCTCGTCTTTTTTCCATTGAGCCTCCGAAGCTGATTCTTCCTGTTGTCGAGAACATGGCATTTTCCTCCATTTGGAAGCTCATGATGGGTTTTGATTCAGGAGGGACCTGATCCGACACCTGTTCTCCACTTAGAGATCAGTATTTACTGCTTTTGCCCAGAATTTCTTGGTGATCCCATAGTTGATGAGCATTGTCCGTGTTGCATTTTCCAGTTCCGTTCCTTTTTTTTGGCAATGCCGTTTTGCTGTGGAGTCCTTGAGTGTGGAGATATTGTGCGTGATCCCTTCTTCCCCCTCCTCCTTCATTTTGTGAACTCATGTCCAGGTGACACTTGAGTTTGGCAGACCACGGGCCAGGTCCTGCTGAGTTAATTTATTCAGAGGTGAGAGGCTTGCATATACCAATCCTTCATGCCATGGTTGCAACTTCACTCATCTCATACCACCAGCTTGTGGGGATTCATAATTAGTTGGAGTGTATGTTCTTGCTTCCATTGTCCACTGAGACCACTCGGGCAAGCTATCAGATTGGTGACTGCACTTTTTAGGCCATTCACATAGTGCATGTTCCCACTTGAGTGCCAAAAGAACCTTTCTACCTTTTCATTCATTGAGAATGTACCCTTTACTTCCTTCTTAAGGATACATTCCCTTCCTGCAGGGCTTTCAGTGAGAAGAGATTCATGATGTTTTCAGCTGCATGCTTTAAGCATCTTCTGTACGTAGTCCATCGCAGTCTGCTACCTCTTACTGTTCCCTGCTCATGCAAATCAAGGATTAGATTTAGGAACCCAAACTAGTTTGGGTCCCTTGTTATGGTAAAAAGGATGAATGAGGGATTTCTTAGTCCACGCAGGCAACATCCGCTTTTTGCGAGTGGTACCTGGTCCCTTGTTAGTAGTCATTCCATCAGTAAACAGTTTATTTTTCTGAGTAGACTGAACCCTGGCCAGGCAATTTTCTTTAAAATGCCCATTGTTCCCGCAATGGGTACATATCCAGTTATCAGGTACAGTGACATACTTGTTGTGCGGGTTGTAGGAAGTTTTCTCCCTTTGGAACTCGATGCCCTGCTTGTTCCCACTGTTGTTGAGATACATGGTAGTGACAGCATCAGAGGACCAGGTCCACTTTAGAGATTTCTCAAGATCATTTCTTACTTTCTCCAATTCAGCTTGAAGTTGCTGATTCCTCTCGAGTTCATTGCTGAGACTGGTTTTCACAACAGTTAACTCGTTTTCAAGCATGATGTGCGTCTCACTGGCTACTTCCTTCCCTTTCCCAAGATTTACATTCCTATGTTCTTTATTGAGTCCCTCAATGGTTTCCTCTAGATGAGTGCATATTACTAACAGGTCATCCCTTTCCTCTTCAGTAGATACAACGTTTTCTTCTAAGGTGTGTTTCTCATTGATAAGGCCTTCTATTGTTTCTTTTAGATCAACAACTGCTACTATCAGATCGTCTCTCTCATTTTCCACACTAGTTATTCTTTTATTCAAGGCTTCTTTTTCTTGTTCAAGGTTAGATATGGTCTCATTTAAGTCCACCACACAGACCACTAGATCATCTCTAGATTGTTCGGCCTCTCCTAGTTCTATGGTCAGGATCTCCTTATCATTTTCAAGGCTATAATAGGCATCAATTAGGACATTAGATAAAGACCTTAGCTTCTTAGAAGAATAGGATTTCAGATTTCTCTGAACATCCCTGAAGTTTACCTCATCGTCTTCATCATCATCATCTGACTGAGCCATCAGCGCGGACAGTGAATCATACCTCGCTGCTTCAGTTTCCACTGCCATCATGGAACTATTTTCTGCATCTGATTCCCTTTTGTATTCAGTCGAGGAGTTTCCCCAAGCAGCAAGAGCCTACTTAACGATATTGTCTACAGCAGTTTTTCGTTTGAATCTTTAATCTAGAACCGGGTTCCTTTTTCCTGCCTTGTCAGGATTCTGCTTGTATTGCTCCAGTTTTGCGAGTGGGCAGGCTTTGATGAATTTCCCTGACTGTCCATATCTGTGACACAGATCGTTGTTCCTTATTTTACTTGAACTACCCCACTTTGGTATACCACCTTTTCTTCGAACCATCTTTTGAAATCTCTTAGTGAGATAGGCCATGTCACTATCTTCATCACTTGAATCACTGCTTTCAGCCTTAAGCACCAGGTTCTTTTCCTTCTTAGGCTCTTTTCTTTCACTATCTTTCTTTCTTTTCATCTCATATGTCTTCAGATTACCAATCAACTCATCCATGGTTAGAGTCTGTAGATCTTTAGCTTCAGTGATGGCATTTACCTTGCTTTCCCAAGACCTAGGTAGAACACTGAGGATTTTCCTTACAAGCTTGTTTCTGGGAATGACATCTCCAAGTGAGTGAAGCTCATTTATGATGGAGGTGAATCTGGTGTGCATATCTTGTATGGACTCATCATCCTTCATCTTAAAAAGCTCATACTCAGTAGTGAGCACGTCGATCTTGGATCGTTTGACCTGAGTAGTTCCTTCGTGTGTGGTTTGTAAAGCTTCCCATATTTCTTTGGCAGTATCACAAACTGATACTCTGTTGTACTCATCAGGTCCTATGCCACACATCAAGATTTTCTTGGCACGATAGTTCTTTTCTACAGCTTTTCTGTCAATGTCACTGTACTCTCTTCTCCCTTTGGGCACCAATGGTCCTGTTTCTTCAAGCTTCTTCATGGGAACATGTGGACCATCACAAATGATGTCCCACAGCTCTGAATTTTCTGCCATCATAAAATCATACATACGGGTCTTCCACCAGCCATAGTATTGACCATTGAATCGGGAGGTCTATAGGTTGATTTTCCTTCTTCAAAGTTTGATGGAGCAGCCATTGAGGATCCTTCCTAGGTGTTAGCCTGATAGGAAAAACCTGCTCTGATACCAATTGTTAGTTTATATGAGTCCACCGAACTATAGAGTACCTGGTCCTCTATAAGATGATGCGTAGAATGCAGTAAAAACTGAAGGTAAAGAAGGCAAGGGATTTTCTACGTGGAAAAATCCCATACAAGGGGATCAAAAAACCACGACCTACTCTTGTAGGCTTTTAACTCTACTAACTTGCAACCTCCTTATTACAAGCCACTTTGCGAAATCCCTATTGCAAAGACTTCAAACTAACTTGTGATGCTACCACCACAAGCCACTTTATAACTATCCTAGTTACAAAGAATTTAAACTTATGACTATCCCTAGTCGCAACATAAACTCAGAAGTTTACGAATTTTCGTTTGTTCCTAAGACAACGCTTCTAAGAATGAAAACTAGGAATTATAATGACAAACAAATAACAAGATTACAACTCAACTACGGATGTACATAAACTCATTAAGAAACTGACCCTTAGTGGAGTTGTCTTCTTGTTCTTGACACACCAGTGACCTCAATGCCGGATGAATACTTTTGTTTCTTGAGAGAATATCACTGAATGCACAAGAAATGGTGTGTCTTGCACCAGGTTGTTTTATCACAAAAGATAGCACAATGGATAGTGATGTCAACTCTTGGTGTACGCTTCTTCCCAATGAGAAGTGACTGTTGTACTGTTTGCACAACCACTTCTGGGCAGTTGCGTTCCAGCTGGAATGTAGACTTTGTACTTCTGTCAGAACACACTAACGGACCACGTCCTAGTTGTGTTCCTCTTCTGTGACAGTTGCTAGATGGTCACTTTCTTCTGCTTCGTCCAGCTGTGTACTTGACTTGTACTTCTGCAGAGAACCCTAAGGGATCAGGTCCCTGTTGTGTTCCTCTTTATATTGATTGCGTACAGTCACTGACTTATGCTTGTGTCGGAAAACCCTAAGGGACCAGTTCACCAGGTCCCTATTGTGTTTCCCCCTATGGTCGTTCATCCCATTTGCTGATTTTCAGACTTCGACTAGTTCACATGAAATGCATATCCAGGTGCTCTATCTGGTTCTTCATGACAAGTTTGTTTGATCATCAAAACATAAGAGGCATAAGGCCAAGACATTAAATACCCATCAGTAAATGACCTTACAAAGCTACTCCAACTCTCAGAATTCCATTCCGTGACCGTATATACATAAGTCAATATCTGGTTGACTTTTTGCCAACTTAAGCTTCTAAAAAAGAGGCTAAGTGCCTCATTCCAGTCCAAAACCACTCCGAACCCAAATCTACCAACATGATACAATAAAACACAGCTGAAGAACACAGAAGAAAGAAGAGACGGGGAAAGCAGAGTTTTAACCCCTAAAACGACCGGTCGGGTCGTTACATCTTCTTCTTCTCATTCTTCTTATACACCTATATACAAAATGTATCAAGAATATTTTCATTCTGTAATTATACATATTTATGCACTTTTATACAACCATATACATAATGTACCTCTTTGTATAAAAGTGTATAAGCATAGCTGACGAAATTTTTGTACGATTTTAACTTGCAATTCTTGTATAAAACTAGTCCAAATCTCCAGCAAATAAGTTCAAACTTTGTATACAACCTACTTAGACTATTCTAATAAGTTCAAACAGTACCCACTCCAAGTTTCTCACAAAATTATAATCGAAATTTAACAAGATTAGCATTAAATGAGATGAGATTTTAGGTTTCTCGTGTCTGTTTTTGCGCTTTGTAGTTGTGATAGGTATGTATAAACCTGAAGATACACAAAAAAAAGAGTCGGACAAGTATTGATTATGGAAGAATGCACGAATGAGTGTTGACTGAGTGTCTCAATCAATGGTTACACTAAGCTTTGAATAGAAAATCGTTCTTCAATTTCATGCCAAGAAAAAACAAATAAATTTGGAAAACATAGATTTAAATCTGTAAACAAAATTTTTATATGGATCTTTTAATCATATTTTATGTATACGGTTAAAACCAGGCCTATCCTGTTTTACTATCTGATCGAGGCTAGGGAATTGCATTAAAGGTCGACCTCGCGACGTATAAGACCAAGGTACGAGGATATGGTACCAAGTTCGAGGCCAGTGGCGACTGAGACCAAATGAGACAGACATTGAGAAAAGCACAATAAAAGAAAGGCGAGATATCCGGGACTAACCAAAGATCATGGTGTAAATCTCGAAAAAAATCAAATCAAGGGCGGTTATTTAGTTAATCATGGGATTTGCTTCCGTAATTACAATTATACCATAAATAGGATTCCTCTACTATATAAAGAGGGTCATAATCATCTTGTAACAACCTTAAATTCACGCATATCAAAGCAATACAATACGTTCTAGTTCATATTCTTGTTCATCAGTTAGTTCATTTTTAAACTATTTTGGGCACCGATCAATTCAAGGGCACTCAAGCTTGAGGGTTGAATCACGTTTCAAGACTGGTTTGCTTCATCTAATTGTTAATCTATACTGTTAATCTTTACGTTTGTCAACTAGTATTAGGTGAAATCACATATCCTTAAAACCACATTATAAGTTTAATTGTTATCAAATTTTTAGGGTAAACAGTTTGGCGCCCACCGTGGGGGGGAGGGGGGAGGGGGGGTTAGTTACGCTCTGGTCCAATAGCTATGCCTCATCAACCAGACTTGGTTTTCTATCTCCTTAGAACTCAAGGAAACAGTGGTACGAGCCTATAGAACAAATCATGTTCAAGTAAGGATAATAGTGATTGCCTGGTATTGATTTTCATAACACACACTACTTTAAGCTTGTTCTTGTAATTGTTTTGATTTCAGGGTCAATATGTCTAATTCACAAGCAGTACCCACTCACGCCGATGACGGCCTCGGCTTTCATGGAGAAAACGATAATGTAGCCACCCCGGGGATCAAAGTGCCTCAAGCTGGCTACGAGGGGTAACTGATCGCAGACCCCGTCGATGTTAGTTCACACATTGCCCTAAATGCAAATCTAGGCGTCGACCCTAGAAATAGTGTCGGCAGAGATGCCCATCAGTCGATTAGAATGCATAGAGCGGTGGAGAATGTGGAATTAGCCTTCGTATGACATTTGAAATGTTACAGACTCAACAAACTACGATAGCGCAATTCTAAAATCAGAATCGAGCACCAGGCAGAATTGAGCTCGAAACATCACAGAAAGTCATTCACAGAATCAAACCTGTACCGGAGAAATCGAACTCCAATGAATCAGGGACTGACCCCGCTATTATGAAGATACTCGAGGAGCTCACTAAGAGGATCAAATCAGGTGAAAAGAAAATCGAGGCTAATGACAAAAAGGTAGAAACGTGCAACTCACGGGTTGACCAAATATCGGGGGCACCCCGATTTTAAAGGGTTTGGATTCGAAAAAGTTCGTGCAGAAGCCTTTCCCTCCAAGTGCGACTCCAAAGCCCATTCCTAAGAATCGTATGCTAGAAATCCCTAAATACAAAAAGGGACCACCGACCCTAACGAGCACGTCACTTCTTAAATATGCGCAATAAAGGGGAATGATCTAGAAGATGATGAGATTGAATGCGTTCTATTGAAGAAATTTTGTCAAACTTTATCAAAGGGTGCCATGATATGGTATCATAACTTACCACCCAACTTTATTGATTCGTTTGCTATGCTAGTAGATTCTTTTGTGAAAGCGCCATGCCGGAGCCATTAAAGTTACAACGAGGAAATCGGACCTCTTCAAGGTAAGACAGAAGGATAACGTGATGCTCAGGGAATTCATATCTCAGTTCCAAACGGAGAGAATGGATTTGCCTCCAGTCATCGACGACTGGGAAGTTCAAGCTTTTACACAAGGTCTTAACCCTTGGAGCTCCATAGCCTCACAACAGTTGAAGCAAAATTTGATCGAATATCTAGCTGTCACTTAGGCCGATGTGCACAATCGGTATCAGTTGAAGATTAGGGTCGAAGATGATCAACTAGGAACTCCAATTGGTTTGATTTATCCCAGCAGGCCCGTGGACAGAGTTGAAAGGGACGTCGATCGGGAACCTCGATTAAATAGAGATAGCTACCAGCCGTACAGTGGAGTCCGAGGTAAAATATGCATTCATCAAGGACGAGGTAACCAAACATCTTAAAATAGGATCCATTCGGGAAGTAAAATATCCCGAATGGTTAGCAAACGTAGTTGTAGTCCTTAAAAAGGGGAACAAACTTAGAGTGTATGTAGATTATAAAGATTTAAACAAAGTATGTCCCAAAAACTCTTTTCCTCTATCGAATATCCATCACATGATCGATGCCACGGCCGAACACGAAATCCTTAGTTTTCTCGATGCTTATTCCGGGTACAATCAAATCCAGATGAACCTGGAGGATCAAGAAAAGACTTCATTCATCACTAAGTATGGCACTTACTGTTATAATGTAATGCCGTTTGGACTAAAAAATGCTGGTGCTACTTACCAACGCCTAGTGAATGGTATGTTTGAAAAGCAAATAGGTAAATTAATAGAGGTATATACTGACGATATGCTAGTTAATTCCTTGCGCGCAATGGGCCATTTAACACATTTGCAGGAAACCTTCAACATATTGAGAAAATATAATATGAAGCTCAATCGTGAGAAATGTGCATTCGGAGTCGATTCGGGAAAGTTCCTCGGCTTTATCGTGTCAAATCGAGGAATCGATATCAACCCCGATAAAATCAAGTGATAGATCTTAAATGCTCTTGCATGATGTTTTGATGATCTAACAAACTTACTGCTAAGAACCAGATAGAGAACCTGACCTACTTGGATTGCTGCAAGTGTTAATAGATTTCAACTAAAGATGAATTACTACAACTTCAGGAGCTAGGAACCAAACAAGGACCTGATGCTCTTGTGGTTTCCTCATAGCAGTACAAAGTTATTTGGACACAGTTGGAAATGAAGTGACCGACGGCACTGTTTCTGCCGCACTGCACCACACTGTCAGCCCACTCATTCTCTAACCAAACAAAGTAGTGATGTGATCAAGATGTACCAAATGGGCTTTGTAAAAAAACATCACTGAAAGGTTTCTATTTCTCATTCAAGCCTCTTGCAAAAATAAGAAAAATCATCCTCTCAAGCTTGAAGAACAAGGTTGAACGCCACTACGGACCAGTTCCTAAAAGATTGATTGTTGCTGTCCTAGTAGAGTTGTAACCTTGTTATTGTACTTACTATATCTCCTAAATCGCTTATTTAGAAGCATATTGATTAGGAATCCTCTTGTAAATCCGTAAACTCATTAAGTTTATGTTGTGACTAGATTTAGTCATAAGAAAAAGTCTTTGTAATCGTAGAGTTACATAGTGGCTTGTGGTGATAGCATCACAAGTTAGAAAAAGCCTTTGTAACTAGGATAGTCACAAAGTGGCTTGTGGTAAAGGTACCACAAATTAGTTGAGTAAATCCTTTGCAATAGGAAGTATTGTAAAATTTCTTGTAATGGGTAAGATTACAAGTTAGTGAAGTTAAAAGCATACGGGTGTAGGTCGTGGTTTTTTTGATTCCCTTGTGCAGGAGTTTTCCACGTTAAAATTCTCTGCCACATTTACTTACTGCTTTACTAAGTGCTCTCAGCAGAATCTTGTAGAGGACCAGGTACTCTACGATTTAGTGGATCCATACAAACTAACAATTGGTATCAGAGCAGGTTCCTCCTATCAGGCTAACACCTAGGAAGGATCCTCATGGCGGCTCCACTAAATTTTGAAGAAGGTCAATCCATATACCACCCACCCAAGTTTGATGGAAAATGCTATTGGTGGTGGAAAGCTAGAATGCATGATTTTATCATGGCAGAGGATTGTAAGCTTTGGGATGTCATCTGCTATGGTCCGTTTGTTCCAATCAAGGTACTAAATGAATTTTCATTTTCAATAAAAAAAACCAGCAAAGAATACACTGAAGCAGATAAGAAAGCGGTGGAGAAGAATTTTCGTGCCGAGAAAATTCTGGTATATGGTTTGGGACCTAAAGAGTACCACAGAATCTCTACATACGACACTGCCAAGGAAATATGGGAGGCTTTGCAAATAGCTTATGAGGGAACTACACAAGTAAAACAAGATAAATCTAATACTAATGATAGTTCCACGATGGCAGTTGAAGGCGAGGAGATTGGATATGACTCAACGCTTGCTTTGATGGCTCAATCAGATAATGATGAAGACAATGACAACGAAGAGGTAAACTTTAGGGATGTTCAGAAAAATCTGAAATCCTATTCTCCAAAAAAGCTCATGTGTTTAGCTGATGTTTTAATTACTGCCTTTTGTAGTCTTGCGGAGGATAGGGATTCCTTGTTCTTAGAACTAGAAGAATCTGAATATACTAGAGAAGACTTAGTGGCTGTAATACTGATAAAAAAACCATTGAAATTCTTATAAAAGAAAAGAGTGATCTGTTGGCAAAAACTACAGACCAAAGGGAACTAATAGTAAAGCCTTTGACTAAGTCAAAACCTTGAAAGCTCTGAAAGAGGAAAGGAGATAGTTAGTGAGGAATATTTTAGGCTTGAAGATGAGGTGAAGGCCTTGAGATGTAGGATGTGTGCTGAAATTTAGAAAAACGAGCTCCTCCAAGCCAATCTAGAAAAAGTAATGAATGATCTTGAAAGGCCCTAAAGTGGACCTGGTCCGTAGAAGCTACCACTGCCTTGTTCACTAATGACAGTGAAAAAGGCGGGGAGCAGGGTTCCCAAGGGAGAAAACTCCTCACAACCCTAACAGTAAGAGCGCCACTGCATCTGATAACTGGCCTCATACCCAATGTGGGAACACTGGGCACTTCAAGGAAGGTGTCCAGGCCAAGAATCAATCAGTACTGAAAGATAAAGTGGCTGCTGAAACTGTGATCACAAAAGAGGGACCAGGTTCCACTCATAGAAAATGCACATTACCTGCATGGACTAAGAGAGCTCTTATTCATCCTCTTGGTTACTACAAGGGACCCAAACTTGTTTGGGTTCCTAAAACTAACTCCTAATCTTTTGTGCAGGGAACAGTGAAGGGAAGCGGTCAACAATGGTTCATGGATAGTGGATGTTCGAAACACATGACTGGGAACAACACAGACTTTCTTTCACTAAAAGTCCAGCAATGAGGGAGTGTATCCTTTGGCAACGGCAAAAAGGGATACATTCTTGGAGTTGGAAAGTTGGGAAGTCACTCACTCACTCTATTGAAAATGTGTACTATGTCAATGGACTTAAGTACAGTCTCCTGAGTGTCTCTCAAATTTGCGATAAGGGAAACAAGGTGGAATTCTTGTCCAAAATATGTACAGTTACTGACCTTGTGACTGGTGAAATAGTTCTGGTGGCCAAAAGATACAAGAACATCTATGTTGCTGATTTCAAATCATTACTGAGTGGTGATCTGAGTTGTTTGAAGGCGGTTGACGATGATGCTGAACTATGGCACAGAAGACTGGGCCATGCAAGCTTTTCCCTTCTGAACAAACTAATTCAGAAGGACCTGGTCCATGGTCTGCCTATGTCACAATTCAAAACTCAAAAGTTCTGTGATGCCTGTGCTAGAGGAAAACATGTAAAGTCCTCCTTTAAGTCAAAAAGAGATGTGAGCACCTCAAAGCTGCTTGATTTCCTGCATATGGATCTGTGAGGACCTATGAGGGTGCAAAGTAGAGGAGGAAAGAGATACATTTTCGTAATCGAGGATGACTATTCCAGATTCACATGGACTCTATTTTTCAGAACAAAAGATGAAACTGTTGAAGTATTTGTGGCCTTTGTGAAGAAAATCCAGGTGAAGATGGAGTCTAGAGTTGTATGCATTAGATCAGATCATGGGACAGAATTTGACAATGTCAAATTTGATGAATTTTGCAATAAAACGGCATCACTCACAACTTCTCAGCTCCCAGAACTCCACAACAAAATGGGGTAGTAGAAAGAAAGAATAGAAGTCTGGAAGAAATGGCAAGAACAATGCTGATTGACAGTGGACTTGCAAAGAACTTCTGGGCTGAAGCTGTGAACACTTCCTGCTACTTAGTGAACAGGTGCATTATCAGATCAATTCTGAACAAGACCCCGTATGAATTGCTGAATGGAAGAAAACCCAAGCTGACTTACCTAAGAACATTTGGATGCAAATGCTATGTTCTCAACAATGGAAATGATTAGCTTGGTAAGTTCGATGCCAAAAGTGACGAAGGGATATTTCTTGGCTACTCTTCTCCAAGCAAGGCTTACAACATATATATAACAAGCAGACTCAATGTGTTGAAGAAAGCGTCCATGTTATTTTTGATGAATCTCATCCATTATTTGAAAAGAGTGCTGAGGAAGATCAAGATGGAGAACCCTTACTTGTTCCTGGTGAAGTCATTAACATGACAAACGGAAAGGCAGACATGATGAGTCAAGTGAAGGAGCCAAATGAAGATAAAGCTGCCTCATCATCAACAGAACCAAGCACTTCAATTACAATCACTGAAGCTGAAGAAAGAGTGGTTGATGCAGTTCAGGGAACTCCACTAGCATCTGAGAGAAGGATAGAGGAGAATCAGCCAAATATATCTTTTTCTTCGCAGAATGAACCCAAGACATCTAACTAGAGACATTAAAGCTCTCACCCTATAGAATACATAATCACTCCTCTAGATTCTGGAGTTCAAAGCAGGTCAAGAGCTAGAAATTCACTTGCCTTTTCAGCCTTTCTCTCCCAGATAGAACCCAAGAACATCGAGGAAGCTTTAAAAGATGCAGATTGGATTACAGCCATGCAAGACGAGCTGCATCAGTTTGAGAGAAATAGTGTGTGGCATCTGGTACCCAGACCCCCAGATAGAACCATTATAGGAACCAAGTGGGTATTCAGAAACAAGCTCGATGAACCTGGAATTACCACAAGGAACAAGGCCAAGCTAGTGGTCCAAGACTACAATCAAGAGGAAGGGATTGACTATGATGAAACATTTGCTCTAGTGGCTCGCACGGAAGCCATCAGAATTCTGATCGCCTTTGCTTCTCATATGGAATTCACTTTGTTCCAAATGGATGTCAAAAGTGCATTTTTGAATGGACTGCTTAAGGAAGAAGTCTATGTGAAGCAACCCCCTGGGTTTGAATGTCATGAGCACCCAATATGTGTTCAAAATGGAAAAAGCTCTGTATGGGCTAAAGCAGGCTCCTCGAGCGTGGTATGAATGATTGTCAAATTTTCTCTTAGAAAATGGCTTTAAGAGAGGGAAAATTGACAACACTCTTTTCTTAAAGAAACGAGGAAGGAACCTACTCATTGTTCAGGTTTATGTTGACGATATCATTTTTGGAGCAACAGCTAACTCTCTGTGTGAAGAATTCGCAAAACTTATGGGAAGCGAATTTGAAATGAGCATGATGGGTGAATTAAACTTCTTCCTGGGACTTCAAGTAAAACAGTCCCCAATGTGTACTTCCATTTGGCTCACTTCTTAGGATCATGTCTTATCTCTTGGGGGACAAGGAAACAAAATTCAGTGGCTCTTTCAACTACTGAAGCTGAATACGTAGCTGCAGCATCCTGCTGTGCTCAGCTTCTGTGGATCAAGCAACAACTGGAGGATTTTAGAGTTCTCACTGAGACTGTGCCTCTCTTATGTGACAACACCAGTGCACTCAACATGGCAAAGAATCCAGTTCAACATAAAAGGACCAAACATATTGATATGAGGCATCATTTTCTAAGAGATAATGTGGAGAAAGGGTTGATATGCATGAAGTTTTGCAGCACAGAAGATCAAATTGTAGACATTTTCACCAAGGCACTAAGTAGGGAACAGTTTGAAAGAAACAAAGTAAAGCTGGGACTGTTGAAGCCAAATTAAGAACCTGATTCCTCTTTAGCTAGCTCGTATTCTTAAGAAATAATTAGTTCAAAGTGTTTTTTGGTCCTGTCTAACTCACTTCAATACCGTTGCAGGTAGACACGCATGATAAGCATAGAAGTAGTAGATCCAGTACATGACTGATAAAAGAGGACTAACTCTTTTCAAAAAGGGCTTGAAGAAAATGTTTTTCAAGAACCAGGTTCTTGTACTAAAGGTTAGTAGTTATGTGCATCCTTTAATACACATCTTAAAAGGTACAAAATACAACTGTCATGTAATCAACTTTTCAGATCCGGCTGTCACGTCCCTTCAATTCAAAATGTTCCATCTCCCTATGAAACATCACAGTTCTCCACGCCCAACTGCCGTTTCAAAACCGGTGTGTATTCTTCTCCCTTTATAATTATCCTCTCCTTTTAAAAACCCCTCTCTTCTGCCCTTCTTAACCATAAGCCCTACTCTAGATTCACCTAATAGGAAAGAATCATCAAACCACCTCTTTCAATGGCTGAGAAAACTTCCGATCTCTCTGCCTCAACTGTAACTACCCCTGACCCATCTATGGAACCTCTCGCTTTCACTGAGTCTTTGTCACCCTCTATCACTCCTACTGCTACAGTCACACCTTCCCTAGTTTCCCAGCCTCTTCCCAACTCAGAACCCCTTGAAACTACTGTTCTATTTTCTCCGCCAGTGTTGCCATCGACTCCATGGTTGTGGAAGCATCGGTTGAAGAAGAAAAAAATGTGTTTGTGGTATCTACTGATGGGGTATTGCATGAAGTTATTTCCCAGAAACATGAGTCACAAAACGTGGGGGAAGAAGGGGCCATTATGGCGTTTGAAGGGGATGCATTAGCATACACTACTGGGGCTTCACATGAGGAACCTGATCCCTCTCCGGAGGACCCAAGTAAGGACTCTCATCCCCAGGACAGTGTTGTTCCTGCATTCGATGTTGTGCCCCTGGAAATTAAAGCACCAGAAATACGATCTAGTGATGAAGAAGTCCTGGATAACGTGGCACTTGATGCATTCATAAGTAAGTGAATGGTTGTTTCCACCCCTGAGTATGAAATTAAGAGACCCACTACCAGGCTTCAAGTCAAAGTGGCCTATGATTCTGCACTCCAAAAGAGCAAGAAAAGTAGTAATAAGAAAAGAAGAAAGTTGGTGAAGGATGGTGTACCTGTAAGTGATGATGCTATCCCTGTAGTTGAGGTGGAAGAAGGAACTCCTGAGGAACCTGGTTCCCTTGTAAGGCAGTCCTCGAAAAAGGCTGAGTCTGTTTCCATGGAGAAAGGGTCTACTTCTAACTCCAAGATGAAGGAGGTAGTGAGTGATGAGGATACTCTTGTCGAGTCCAAGGGGAAAGTCAAAGTCAGTGGAGAAAAGCATAGGAAATGCAAGTTTGAACAGTTGTAGAACCTAGTTCTGGAATGAAAGCAAGAAGTGAGGTCTGCCTTGGCTCTGAGCGCCTAAGGCATCAAAAAGTTCTGTTGGGTCGTACGTTTGACCCAACAATCTCGGAGATGGCCGGAATGCGCCAAATTCTGGAAATGGTGGAGTTTCAACAATAGATGCATCTGTTTTACATTGATGCCCCTAAAGTGTATGAGGAGGAGGTATAGAGTTTCTTCGCCAGTCTTTTTCCAGTCGATACTGACCATGTTTGTGCTTTGGTCAATAGGGAGGACATTGTCTTGGATGTGCAATTGCTGGAGAAATTTAATAAGTTCCTACAGTTGGGGTGTCGAGTGTATGAGATGTTTGTCAGTACAACTTCCAAAATGCAGTGGTGAAAGATAACTCTAATCAGAAAGGGGACCAGATCCATAAGAAAGCACTACTTCCTGTCTACCAGCTGCTGTTTGAGCTGGTTAACAAAGTACTATTGCCTCGAGCAAAAAGGAGGTCCGTAACTTAAAATATGATCTATACCTAATAGAGCAACTGGATGGTTTCAACCCTGTGAGTCTGCCTGCCATAATGATTGAACACATGCAGAAGGTGGCCAATTTCAAGGATGGTAATCACGGGCTTCCCTATGGATTGTTGCTCAATCAGGTGTTCAAATTCTTTAAGGTTCCCCTGGGAACAGGTAATGTGGGGACCTGTAAGCATACATTCTCACAGACAACCTTGGAAGAGTACGAATGTATTGAGAAGTATAGGGGTGTAGGAAGTACTTCAATTATGTGTCAGCTCATCAATACCCAGAATAGTGTAGCTGAGGAAATACGTCGATTGAAGGCCACGATGCTATCCTGGAAGGTCAGCAAGCCCGAGAGGTTCCCATGTCAAATGATGAGGTGGTCCGTTTGACCCAAGAAAATGCTGATCTCGGGGCGTAAGTCGAGAACCTGAAGGCTGAACTGCTCAACGAGCAAAAGTCGGGAAACGCCCGAATAGACCTTGTTCTCCAGACACTTGCCGCAGCTTCCAAGCCTTTTCCTTCTAGTGCCCCCTAAGAACCCCTTCAGTGACCAGTTTTCTAGATATGTTTTTTTGTTTCTTTGTTGATGGTTGGTGGATATTTTTTTTTGCTTTTTATGGTTGGGATGTACTACTACTACTGCTCCTGTGAACAAGTCCAGTGTAGCCTCTTCCTTTTTCAAAGGAAGAGGCATATTAAAAGTTATTAATATGAATCCTTTTTATTATGTCTCGTACTGTCTCTCTATGTTCTATTCTTTCTCATGATTGAGTGCACGTGTGTGGCAAGAGTTAGCTTAGCTGGACTTCTTTGTGCTGTTGTTCTTTTTAATGATGCCAAAAGGGGGAAACACATTGGGGAACAAGTTCTTAGACTAATATAGGACTCATGGGGAAACACATTGGGGAACTGGTTCTTATGCTCTATTACTCTGTAAGATAAGGCATAGTCTCAGAGGGGTACTCTTTGAAACTGGTTTGGTTTTTATTGCCCCAATTCCGATTTATAATTGTTTAAGTTTGTCGTCATCAAAAAGGGGTAAATTGATAGATCTTAAATGCTCTTGCCTGATGTTTTGATGATCTAACAAACTTACTGCTAAGAACCAGATAGGGAACCTGACCTACATGGATTGCTGCAAGCGTTTACGGATTTCAGCTAAAGATGAATTGCTACAGCTTCAGGTGCTAGGAACCAAACAAGGACCTGATACTCTTGTGGTTTCCTCATAGCAGTACAAAGTCATTTGGACACAACTGGAAAAAAAGTGACCGACGACATTGTTTCTGCCGCACTGCACCACACTGTCAGCCCACTCATTCTCTAACCAAACAAAGTACTCACATCACTTCAAGTGATGTGATCAAGATGTACCAAATGGGCTTTATACAAAAACATCACTGAAAGGTTTCTATTTCTCATTCAAGCCTCTTGCAAAAATAGAAAAATCATCCGCTCAAGCTTGAAGAACAAGGTTGAACTCCACTACGGACCAGTTCCTAAAAGATTGATTGTTGCTGTCCTAGTAGAGTTGTAACCTTGTTATTGTACTTACTATATCTCCTAAATTGCTTACTTAGAAGCATACTGATTAGGAATCCTCTTGTAAATCCGTAAACTCGTTGAGTTTATGTTGTGACTAGATTTAGTCATAAGGAGAAGTCTTTGTAATCGTAGAGTTACAAAGTGGCTTGTGGTGATAGCATCACAAGTTAGAAAAAGCCTTTGTAACTAGGATAGTCACAAAGTGGCTTGTGGTAAAGGTACCACAAGTTAGTTGAGTAAATCCTTTGCAATAGGAAGTATTGTAAAATGGCTTGTAATAGGTATTATAAGTTAGTGAAGTTAAAAGCCTACAGGTGTAGGTCGTGGTTTTTTTGATCCCCTTGTGCATGTGCCTCATTTACGTACTGCTTTACTAAGCGATCTTAGCAAAATCTTGTTGAGGACCAGGTACTCTACGATTTGGTGGTTCCATACAAACTAACATCAAGGCAATCGAAGACATCACAGTCGTGGAAAACGTTAAGTCCGTACAAAGATTAACAGGGCGAATAGCCGCCATAGGCCGTTTCATCTCAAGGTCTTCGGATCGAAGTCACAGGTTCTTCTCACTGTCGCTTGGACCCCGGAATAACAACAGGCGTTGGAAGAGTTAAGCGCCTCTAGGAAATTAAAACCATATTTTCAGTGCCACCCAATTTTTTGTGGTGACCACTTCCCCCTTCGTAATGTTCTGCACAAGCCCGAACTCTCCGGCCGATTGGCTAAATGGGCCGTCGAAATTAGTGGGTATGATATCAAGTATCAACCCCGAACGACCATCAAGTCTCAAATCTTAGCAGACTTCGTGCCCGACTTCAGGTCAGCCCTCGTACCTGAGGTCGAAAAGGATCTTTTGTTAAAAATGGGTACATCTTCGGGGGTGTGGACCCTTTTCGCAAATGGCACTTCGAATGTGAAGGGGTCCAGGCTAGGCATCATTTTGAAGCCTCCCACATGGAATACAATTAGGAAATCTATCAAAACCCCTAAGTTGACTAACAACGTGGCCGGGTATGAGGCCATGATTGCAGGTCTCGAGCTGGCTAAAAGCTTGGGAGCAGAGGTCATCGAGGCCAAATGTGACTCCCTGGTTAACCAAGTCAACAGGACTTTTGAGGTTTGAGAAGATCGAATAGAGAGGTACTTCGACAAACTGCAGGTAACCCTACATCGGTTTAAATAATGGACCCTACAGCATGTACCTCAAGAACAGAATAGCGAGGCTGTATCAGTCGAAGACGACAAAATTAACTTTGGGACTGTCGTAAAACTTTCGAAGTCAGCAATCGAAGAAGGCCACGCCAAAATAAACTCCACAAGCCTAACTTGGGATTGGAGGAATAAATATATTGAGTATCTAAAAAACAGGAAGCTTCCATCAGACCCTAAGGAATCGAGGACTCTGCGAATAAAGGCTACACGATTCACATTGGCCGAAGACGGAACATTATACAGAAGAATGTTTGATGAACCGTTGGCAATATGTTTGGGTCCGGGAGACATCGACTACGTTCTTCGAGAAATTCACGAGGATACTTACGGGAACCATTCTGGTGCCGAATCACTAGTTCACAAAGTCATCCAAGCGGGATACTATTGGGCCAATATAGAAAAAGATACTAAGGAATTCGTTCAAAAATGCGACAAGTGCCAAAGATATCCACCGATGATCCACCATCCCGGAGAGCAACTTCATTCAGTCCTATCTCCATGTTCGTTCATGAAATGGGGAATATTGTCAGCCCTCTGTCATAGGCCTCAGGTAAACCAAAATTCATTTTATTTATGACTGACTATTTCTCTAAGTTGGTTGAAGCACAAGCTTTCGAGAAAGTTAGAGAAAAAGAAATTATAGACTTTATCTAGGATCACATCATATACCGATTCGGGATACTCGCTGAGATAGTATGCGAAAATGGGAAACAATTTATTGGCAGCAAAATAACTAAGTTCCTCGAAGATCATAAAATAAAAAGGATATTGTTGACGTCGTATCATCCTAGTGGGAACAGATAGGGGGAATCAACAAACAAGACAATCATTCAGAATCGAAAGAAGAGATTGAACGACACTAAGGGAAAATGGAGAGAAATTTTGCCAGAAGTCCTTTGGGCATATCTAACAACGCCAAAATCCAATATGGGGGCAACACCGTTCTCCTTAGTATATGGCGTCGAAGCTCTGATCCCGATCAAAGTCGCGAAACCTAGCGTCAGGTTTCGATACACAACGGAAGAGTCAAATTAGGAGGCAAAAAATAAAAGCCTCGAATTGCTAGGTGAAAAATGGGAAGCCGCCCTCATTCAAATGGCCGCCCAGAAACAGGAAGTCGAAAGATATTACAATCGAAGAGCAAATCTTCGTCAGTTCAAAATTGGGGACTTAGTTCTGAGAAAGGTCACCATCAACACTCGAGACCCAAACGAGGGAAAGCTCGGTCCGAACTAGGAAGGATAGTATCAGGTCCTCAACATCGTCGGAAAGGGATCTTACAACTTGCCACGATGAACGGTGACCAATTGCCAAATAATTGGAACATATCACTCCTCAAACGATATTATTACGAAGGTATGACCTTCTCCTTTTTCATTTGTATTTTATACTAACTTGTTGCAGGTGATCGATCTAAGGCATCGAAGTTCTCTCCAAAAAGGAAGTCCTTAGGTCTGAAAGCACGCACTACATTCTTTTTCCCTTCGACCGGTTTTTATCCCAAATGGGTTTTTCCGACAAGGTTTTTAACGAGGCAACCATTGTTCATGCTAACTTAGACAAATTCAATAGTATCTAAGGCTTCTTTACAATCAACCTCTAATACTGGGGGCAATCACCATCGGATGTTACGTTTCAAGGGAAATATTTCATGTCAACAGGATCTCGATAGGTAAATTTTGTAAAGGGCCAAACGGTCAAATGAACCGTGTCCAAATAGATTACTCGAGACTTGATGGAAAAACATGTACGCATGAATGATCTATTAAAAGAAGTATTTTTTCCTTACCAGATGTTCTATGCCAGAGTGAAATTTTTACTTTACAATTTCATACTTATGATCTATTGCGGAAAGTGGTTAAAGTGTCGATCGCAACTAAAGCTCGAACAATCAATCCCGTATTGGGGACTGCCATCAAAAAATTGACATTCTCGAATTATTAAACTTCAAGACCTTAAAAAGGCAATCCTCGGTCTCATAGGCCACCCCAGTCGGAGACAGACACTTCGAACAAGTTAGAAGTATAATTGGGAAACAATCCCAAAGGGAAAATCTCAAGTTAAAGGCTACGACTAAAATAACGCTGTTTGGAGACGTTCGAATTTCGTATCAAAACAGGCCTTCTAATAATTTCAAAAAACCGGTTAAAAGGGCTACCCTCGGCAATATTACAAAGGGCTTCGATAACATCAACCCTCAAAAACCTTAAGGGGTACCAAATTGTTCGAACTCTTGAACATGCTTATGCTAAGGCATAACAAAATAAAGGGTTTCGATAACACTAACCCTCGAAAATCCTAATAGGTACAGATTTATCTCGTGCTAAGGCATAACAAATTTTTATATGATTAAACTTTTTATGTCGAAAAGGGAAAAAAAGCCAATCTTTTGAAGCCATATCGGCCCAATTCAAGAGCCTAAGGGCCATTATATTTTTTTAGTTTGAGAATCCACCCTCACTCAACAAAAATCTAAGGATTTTTCTACTTCGAGTTCGAGCAAGTACTCACTCGATTATAGAGACTATATTAGTCTGACTTCAATCAAGTTGCCTAAGTTTCGTATTCACAAATAAAATTTTCACAAGGCACGAAGTGAGTCAAAATTCTCGCAAGATATAAAGTGTATCAAAATTGTCATAAGGTGAAAAGCAAATCGGAATTTTCACAAGGCAAAAGTCGAGATAAGAAAGGAAACATTTTATATATATGAGAGTATTTACATGGATCAGTCAGGATCCTGCACAAAAAACTCAAAAAATTTCCTAAGTGCCCATTTTTCTTTGGGAGCTGCGTCTTCGTCGTCAGAATCCCCTCCACTCTCGGATCCGCTCGCGCTCCCGGAATCATCATCATCATCGGAAGAGAGCAACGTTTTGGCTTCGGCCTCGAGTACTTTCACGTTCTCGATATCGACAGCAAGGTTAAAGCCACGAGCATGAATCTCCTCAAGAGTCTCTCTTCAAAACAGGTATTTGGCATTCTCGGCAACCCAGTACGATTGAGTTTGAGCCTTATCAGGAAATTCCTTTGTTCAAGCTTGAGCAGCTTCGGTACCAGCTCGTTAGACGGCCACGATCGCCTCCGCGTCAGCCTTTACTTTCTCTGCCTCAAATGCGACCTTTGCAAGTTCAGTGGCCAACCGAGCCTCGAGCTCCTCAATTTTCTTGGCTCGGGCCGATTTTTCCTCCTTCATGCTTTGGAGTTGATGTTCGGCCGATAATAATTGGGCTCGAGTAGTATCTTTCTCCGAGGCAAGGCGGTCCATGTTTTGTTTCCACCCTAACGTCTCAGCCTTCATCATGTTGGCCTCCACACGAAGCTTCTCGATCTTTTCAGCCTTCTGCTGGACCTGTAGGATCAAAGTATTAGTCGTCGTTCTCGAATTGATACATCGAGCTTCTAAAAAAATTTCATTACTAGCTCAATCAGGTCGATCTGCCCTTTATGGGCGGTGGCCAATTCGCCTTGGATGTCCTTGATCTCCTCTTCTTTTAGCCCATTGAGAAGTTTGAGAGCATTTCTCTCCTCCATGAGCTTTTTAAGATCGTCCTGGCACGGACTCAGCTCTGCTCAGGATTTAGAAAACGCTTCCCGATGAAGTGTCAAGGCCTATGAAGAAAGAAAGGAAATCATTCAAGAAGAAATAAATGCAAGCGTAATATTGATGAAGGGAGCTGAGGCTTACCCGGCTCAGAAGTCGTTGAGTTACATCGAAGAGACTCGATGCATCATCCAAGTCGGTAGCATCTTCGACTCCCATGAAGCAACCACGGAGAAGGTCCTCCCCTTCGTGGGCCGTTCCCACATCGGGGGTCCCTATGGCCTGGGATTCCTGAATTTGCCCCTTGGAAAACGTGGGGAGGGGCGGAGAATTGCCTATATCTATTGCCCTAAGCAAGTCAGTTGGGGCATTCTCTTCATATCGAAGGGCCACAGAACCGGCCGCTTCAGGCACATCCGTAGATTTCTCAACACGGCGGGAGGCATCTTCGGCCTCCGATGACTCGGGGACTTTGCTTTAGCCATCTTCTGAGATCTCCTCGGTCCGAGGCTGAACCTCTTCGATCATCACCGGATCAGCAGCCTTTGGGGGCTCGATGCTCCTCTTCGTTCCGGCTACTAGCTCAAATCCAACATTTTCATTTTTCGTTTTTTCCTCCCTTAGTCGCTGAGCTACATCAGCAGGCAGGACGACGGTGTCTTTCTTCGACCTGCGAGCCTTGCTCTTCTTGTTCTTTGAAGAATTGGAGGGCGAGACCCTTTTTCTTTTCTTTTCCTTCAACAGCTTCGAGACCGGGGGCGAAACCTCCTCCTCCCAATACGGGGACCTCATGACGGCATATTTCCCGAGGCCTGTATGAAAGGAAGTCAAGTGAGTATAAGAGGGGAACATTTTAACAAAATCCATCAGATACGTGAAGAAAAGGCTTATCGTGGTTTTTGGCCTCCCATCGTCCCTTTGCTAAATCGTGCCATGAGCACTCAACATATGATGAAGTCGAAACTAGGGTTGAAACATAATTCTCGAGGTTCGAAATCACACCAGGCATCCAAGCGACTGCTACAGTACAAAAAAAGATGTCGATGAAAGGAAGTAAATGAAGCAAAATAGTAAATAAAAGCTAATGGAAGGATTGGACTTATGCTCCATATTCCACTTCTCGGGAAATGGCATCTTCTCGGCCGGAATTAGGTTGAAAGTCTTCACTCGAACGAACCGACCCATCCACCCTCGATCCTTGTCCTCGTCTATGCTTGAGAATAGTACCTTGGTGGCCCGACGCTGATGCTTTATCAACCTACCTCAAAAAAGGCGGGGCCTATATAGCTTGATGAGGTGGTCGAGAGTGAAAGGCGTCCGTTCAACTTTGCTCGTGAAACATCGGAACAGTCGATAGTGTGAAAGGGTAAGTGTAAACACTTAGAAACCCTTTCACATGGGTAGTGATATCTTCCTCGGGAGTCGGAATCACCACCTCTTTCTTGTCCCAATGGTAGTCTTTCTTAACCTGCTTAAGCTCACTCTCACTTATCGAGCACATGTATCTCAACATTGGCTCACACCGGCCAGGGACAGATGAGGTTTCCTCGATTCTGAAGTCAGAAGAAAGATCACACCCCACCCCGGGAATGCACTCCTCAGGGTGAGGCTCCATCGGGGTTTTATCGCCTGCCGGCCGTGATAAAGAGGCGCCCTCCTTCTGCAGAACAGTTTTGGATGTTTTTTCCATCTCTGCAAATTGGAAGTTGGAAGAAGAGAATGAGGCTTGGTGTTTTAAGGTAAGGTTGATAACGAAACCTAGAGATTATGCATCACGGAAAACCTTGAAGGAAGTGAAAAGCTTTGTAGATTAAGATGGATATTAAGAGTAAAGTTTGGACAAAAGAGAAGGAAAGTAAATTTATAGGAAGAAAGTGATGGTTTAAAATCAATAATGGCGGACAATAGCTGACAGGCATTTAATGCCTCAGTATGTGAACCGACGGGATGTTTCGGCCACTTCTGTCGCTTACGTCATGAAGATAACATCATGACAGGTCGAAATAAAAAATCCAAGGCTCAATTCATTTCTTCTCGTTACACTCCAAGAAATGATGGGACTAGCTGTATACGGTTAAAACCGGGCCTATCCACTTTTACTATCTAATCGAGGCTAGGGAATTCCGTTGAAGGTCGACCTCGCGACGGATCAAACCAAGGTACGAGGATAGGGTACCAAGTTCGAGGACCGAGATACCTATCGAAGATCGAGTCCGGTGGAGACCGAGACCAAATGAGATAGACATCGAGCAAAGCACAATAACAAAAAGGCGAGATATCCGTGACTAGATGAAGATCATGGTGTAAATCTCGGAACATATCAAATCAAGGGCAGTTATTTAGTTAATCATAGGATTTGCTTCCGTAATTAGAATTGTACCATAAATAGGATTCATCTACTATAGAGAGAGAGAGAGTCCTAATCATCTTGTAACGACCTTACATTCACGCATATCAAAGCAATACAATACTTTCTAGTTCATATTCTTGTTCATCAGTTAGTTTATTTTTTAACTATTTTGGGCACCGATCAGTTCGAGGGCACTCAAGCTCAAGGGTTGAATCACATTTCAAGATTGGTTTACTTCATCTCATTGTTAATCTATACTGTTAATTTTTACGTTTATCAATTGGTATTAGGTGAAATCACATATCCTTAAAACCACGTTATAAGTTTAATTGTTATCCAATAAATAATTTATATACTAATAGGTGTCCAAAATTATAGATTGCAGTTATGCTCGAGATAGGCAATGTATCTGCATATAGAGTACTATTAAACGGTTTAGTTATTCTTTCAAAAGAAGTTTCTAGAATATAACTTATCCAACTTATATATATACTTGGCGATATTGCATGTTTTCATCTTAGCTTGCTTTCCCCTGGCCATGTTGTACTATGCGGCTCTATTTAAGGCTTGTATAAGGTTTTTCTTGTTACCAAAGTAATCTCTATTTCTTTTGAGCCATATATTCTAGACGCGAAAAGGAAAACTTGTATCTCAAAATAAGTTGAGGTCGAAATCCCTTTTTTGTCGAGCAGTTTAATTTTAACCGATCTATGAGGATATGGGGAGAATTGCCTCCTAAACCCTAGGAGGTAGTTTTGTCCTAGTTCGTTATTAATTTCTAGGTGTAATGTTACTGAAAACAAATGGGTAACATCACGACTTACATCATTGATGAGCAAATAAGTTATTATAGTATTATGTTTTTTGGTACATGAAAAAGTTACTGTCTTCAAATCACTCACTCTTACTACATATTAATTGGTACTTCTTCCGGTCCACTTTACTTAAATTTAACCTCTTTTTGTGGTGCACAATATTTAATTTATTTATATACCAAGAAGGAATTAATTTCTTTTTTTAAAGTTGTCCTAGGAGTAAAGAGCCTCGGAGTTTCAATGAACAAATTAAAGAGATATTAATGGTTAGTATGATCAATTTTATTGTTAATTAATATTAAAAACATAGATTCCTTAATATATGTGAGAACAGCTAAAAAATCATTAAAGTGGACTGGAGGGAATACTTGTTTCAATCAATATGTACATGTTATTCTCGAGTTTAAATATTCAAAATTGTCACTGGAGCACCACCGGTGCCTTGTTGGGAAGCGTGTCAAGCTAATAGAAAGGAAAAAATATTTGAAAGAGAAAAATAATAAATTACACAAGACACGACAAGAAAGATTTATGTAGTTCGATAATTTTTTCCTATTCCACGGCCACACAAAGAGTAGCTCTTTATTAATTGAAGAGAAATGAGAAGTTGAGAGATGATCTACAAATGAAAATGCAGACCCTTTTTATAGGCATTTGAAAGCCCTGTCGACGTAAGCGCTTACATTATAAGAAAAGAATTCAACTTGCCGACGTAAGCCCTTACGGCATAAGAACAGAATTCAAAGACGAATTCTTCCGCCTATCATTTTTCTTCTCACTTTGACTTTTCTTTCTTTTATTTTATCTACTTTTCTTTCTTTCAGATCCAACAACAGATTTGCTCCTATCAATCTCCCCCTCAAACCTATGTTACATCAAGAAAGAAATTAAAAAAAAAATATTTGCTATTCTCTGGTGGCGCCTTCACGTTATCAATCTTGAAGGCTAACTAAGGCAACGCACAGCCTCAGTTTGTCAACACCTACAACTTTGGTCAACATGTCTGACATGTTCTTTGATCCTGGTATCTTCTGCAGTGAAAGAGTTCATTCACTTATCAACTCTCGGATATGATGATACCTCAATTGTATGTGCTTTGATCTTGCATGAAATATTGAATTCAAAGCTCACAATTGTGCTGAAATTAGCTCTTTAAGACAATTCTTGATCTAAATCATCTATTTTCCAGCTTCTGAGATTTCCATATACTCTGCTTCAGTGGTATATAGAGCAACACATTTCTGAAGTATGGGCATCCAGCTAACAGCAGTACCACCCAAGGTGAACACCTAGCCTATATTACTTTTTCGATTATCCAAATCGCCGCCTAAATTTGCATCAGCAAAACCTTGTAAGATAATATTGTTCTTTTTTTAAAACGAAGTGCCATACTTGAGGTGACTTTGAGATATCGCAATATCCATTTTACACCTTCCCGATGCTCCTTTCCTGGATCTGACATGTATCTACTGACAACTCCAATTGCATGGGCTATGTCAGGTCTAGTGCAAACCATAACATACATCAAATTTCCTACTGATGAAGCATATGGAACTTTGGACATGTACTTAATTTCTTCATCTGTCGTAGGTAATTGGTTCTTCGACAGATTAAGATGGCTTTTGAGTGGAGTGTTTCTGGTCATTGCATCATGAAGACTGAACCTGCTTAGTACCTTCTGTATGTACTTTTCTTGAGACAATTTTAAGGTTCCTTCAGACTTGTTTCTGCTAATCCTTATCCCAAGCATTTGCTTAGCTGGTCCTAAGTCTTTTATCTCAAACTCCTCATCCGGTTGTTTCTTAACTATGTTGATCTCATTTATGCTAGATCCTGCAATTAGGATATCATCAATGTACAATAGTAAAATGATATAGGTTTCATCAAGAATTTTGATATAACAGCAATGATCCATCTCACATCGTGTGAAACCATTATTATGCATGAATCCATCAAACTTTTTGTACCATTTTCGGGGAGTTTATTTCAAACCATACAAAATCTTCTGCAACTTACACACAAGGTTTTCTTTACCAGAAACTTGAAAACCTTCAGGTTGCTTCATGTAGATGTCTTCTTCAAGGTCACCATGCAAGATAGCAGTTTTAACATCTAGCTACTCCAAATGCAAACTTTTTGTAGCTGCGATACTTAGCACCAACCTGATAGTAGTTAATTTGACTACATGAGAGAAGATCTTGATTTAGTCAATTCCTTCCTTCTGCTGAAAGCCTTTTACTACTAATCGTGCTTTGTATCTCTTCTTACCATCATGCTTTTCCTTGACTCTATACACCCACTTGTTCTGCAGTGCCTTCTTTCCTTTTGGTAACTCTGTAAGTATCCATGTTTTATTCTTTTGAAGAGAATTCATCTCTTTATTCATGGCTAGCTTCCACTTATCAAAGTCTATCACTCGCATTGCTTCAGCAAAATGCTCTTGTTCTCCAGCATTAGTCAGATGTCAATAGTGAAGAGAGAGAGAGAGAGAGAGAGAGTTAACCTATCTGGAGCATTCACGACTCTTTTAAATCTCCTTAATGTAGGTTCAAGAGTAACTGATCCGGGATTTGATTCAAGTCCTGACCCTAGATTTGGTTCTGCATTTGATTCTATCTTTAGTTCCGGTTCTGGTTCTGATCCAGATTCGACTTCTGGTTCTTCATCTTCAATTTCTATCATTTGTAGCCCCTCTAGCCACTTTATTTTCTGAGATTTCTTCTAACTCAACTATTTCATATGTCTTTTTGCTGGTGCTGGTTGTTTCTACTTCACGTTTGTCCTTGTACATCACATTTTCATTAAGCGTGACATTCTTGTGTCTTCGTATCTTTCTATTCTGATCATACCAAAATATATAACCAAGATTATCGTCACTATAGCCAATAAAGAAATATTTATTGGCTTTAGGATCAAGCTTATCTCTATCATTAAAGTTTACATGCACATAAGCAACACAAAAAAAATATTTCAGATGTGAGAGAGTTACCTCCTTTCCTGTCCATACCTCCTCAGGAATTTCAAAATTCAGCGGTACATAGGGTCCCCTATTTATGAGGTAAGTTGTCGTGTTAACAACCTAAAATACTTCGGCAATCCAGAATATATTCTCATACTTCTAGCTTGTTCATTCAGGGTTTTGTTCATCCTCTCAGCAATGCCATTTTGTTCCGCTGTTCCAGGAACTGTCTTGATCATTTTGATCCCATTCTTAGAGCATAATGCTTTAAACTCTTAACTATGATACTCTCCTCCATTGTCAGACTTCAGACATTTTAACTTTGGACTTGTCTGATTTTCAACTTCAGCTTTTCATCTTTTAAAGATAACAAACGCATCAAATTTATTTTTCAGAAAATAAGCCCATACCTTTCTTGTGGAATCATCAATGAAGGTAACATAATAGCGTGAGCCTCCTAGAGAAGTTACAGGAGTTGGTCCCCACACATCTATATGCACTAGTTCCAACTTCTTTTTCTTTGGTGTCCTTCCCACCTTTGAGAAACTAACTCTCTTTTCTTTCCGTAAATGCAATCTTCGCACAAACCTAATTCAACATGTTTTAAGTTTGAAAACTTTTCTTTGGATGCCAAAAACTTCATTCCCTTCTCACTCATATGCTCGATCCTCCTGTACCACAATGTTATATCACGACCATGATCAATTGTTACTATATTATCTCTCTGTATTGCAGTTGCATACAGTGTTCCCTTCTTGAAGCCTCGTGCCACAACTAAATTTCCTTTGGTTATCTTCCACGATCCGTTATCGAATGTTGTTGTATATCCTTCACTGTTAATCTAACCCATAGATATCAGATTATTCTTGAGGCCATGAATATATTGGAAATTTTGCAATTTCCATAGCGTGCACCTTTCCTGACAATTTATAGAGATTCGTCTCTTCTAGATAAACTTTCCCAAATATTCGAACAATATAATTATGCAATAAGTCTTCGAATGATGTAGAGTGCAATGATGCACCTGAGTCCAAAATCCAAGATTCGACTGGGCTGTCTGCACAACAAATTAGTGCACCACCAACTTATTCAACATTTATATTTTCTGAATTTTCTTCCTTTTTCTTCTTTCGTTCTCTACATTGACTTTTGTATTGACCTTTTTTACCGTAATTCTAACAAGTAATGCCTTGCGATTTTTGGATTTCCCTCTTCTCCTTGATTTTGATCTTCCAAGACCATGACTTTGTCCTCTTTGGTTGCTTCTCCCCCTGCTTTCAGTATTAAAAAAGATCCTGGGGAATTACTTAATTCTCTTCGGCGTATATTCACTTAGAACTAAGTCTCTAATATCATTCAATTTGAGTTAGGTACTTTTCAATGAACTGCTAACTGCAGTTACTATCACAGACCAACTACCCGGTAGAGATGATAGTAGAATCAACACCCTGACTTCATCATCGAATTTTATATTAACAGAACTCAACTGTGTTAATATTATATTAAACTCATTGATATGTTCCGTGACAGATCCACCTTCTGTCATCTTTAAGTTGAACAATCAACGCATCAAATAGACTTTTTTTTTAAGAAGATGGCTTCTATACATATTTGATAACGCCTTCATCAGTTCTGCAGTGATCTTCTGGTTAATGATGTTAAATGTCATATTTTGTGTTAGTGTCAAATGAATCACACCAAGATCTTGACGATCTAATAGATCCCAATTCACTTTGGCCATATTCTCTGGTTTTACCTCGATAATAGGTAAGTGTAATTTTTTATGGTACAAATAATCCTCTATTTGAATTTTCTAGAATCCAAAATATTTGCCATTGAACTTGTCAATCTTAACCTTCCCTTCTTTCGATGCTATTTTTCACAAAAAATATGTGGATAGTGCATGTGAATAGTAATGATGATCAATAATGTCACACTATTCTTATGAATAGTACCTACACCAATACCATTTTTTTCTATCAGAATTATACTATTTGTGCTCTGATACTAGTTATTGGAAAGCGTGTCAGGCTAATAGAAGGAAAAAATATTTAAAATAAAAAAGCAATAAATTATCTGTTCTCTGATACTAATTGTTAGGAAGCGTGATCATGATGTACTATGCAGATCTATTTAAGGCTTGTATAAGATTTTTCTTGTTACCAAAGTAATCTCTATTTCTATTGAGCCATATGTGCTAGACGCAAACAAGGAAAACTTGTATGCCAAAATAAATTGAGGTCGAAATCCCATTTTTGTCGAGCAGTTTAATTTTAGCCGATCTATGAGGCTAAGGGGAGAATTGCCTCCTAAACCCTAGGAGGTCATTTTGTCCTAGTTCGTTATTAATTCCTAGGTGTAATGTTATTGAAAACAAATGGTTAAAATAAGACTTACATCATTCATGAGCAAAAAAGTTATAGTAGTGTTATGTTTTTTGACATGAAAAAGTTACTTTCTTCAAATCACTCCCTCTTACTACATTTTAATTGGTACTTCCTCCGGTCCATTTTACTTAAGTTTTTAACCTCTTTTCGTGGTGCACAATATTTGGATTATTTGGATACCGAGAAGGAATTAACTTCTTTTTCCAAAGTTATCCTTGGAGTAAAGAGTCTCGGAGTTTCAATGAACAAATTAAAGATATAGTAATGGTTAATATGGTCAATTTTATTGTTAATTAATATTAAAAAATAGATTCATTAATATGTGTGAAAAGAACTAAATAATCAATTCAAGTGGACCCGAGGGAATACTTATTTCAATCAATATGTACATGTTATTATCGAGCTTAAATATTCATAATTAACACTAGAGCACTACCAGTGCCTTGTTGGGAAGCGTATTAAGCTAATAGAAAGAAAAACATATTTAAAAGAGAAAAGCAATAAATTGCACAAGACAAGACAAGATTTACGTGGTTCTATAATTTTTGCCTACTCCGCGGCCACACAAAGAATAGCTCTTTATTAATTGAAGAGAAAGAAGAAGTTGAGAGATGATATGTAAATGAAAATGCAAACCCCTTTTATAGGCATTTGATGCCCTGCCAACGTAAGCACTTACGTCATTAGAAAAGAATTCAATCTGCCGACATAAGCGCTTACGTCATAAGAAAAGAATTCAGATGAATTCTTTTGCCTATCATTTTTATCCTCTCTTTGGCTTTTCTTTATTTTGTTTTGTCTACTTTTCTTTCTTTCACATACAACTATCATTCCTTATGTAACTTTATCTAAATTTTATTAATGATTGCAGGTCCCTATTAATTGATGATAGCAATTTGGCCTTAAGCCATATATTTAAAAAAGTTAATGGAGTGGCACACCAGTTAGATAAGAATAAATGTAGTATGGACTTTTTTGGTGTTTTAGTTATCTACTCTTTTGTCCCCACTTTGTTATTGCTGCATTTGAAAGAGACGGAAGAGGTATTATATGTCACAACTCAAAATCCCGCCTTAGGCGTAATGATGACATCTAGTCTCTAAGACTAGGTAATCTCATTACTTACAATAATTAAGCCAGTTTAATAATGATATTTTAAAATAGAATTTAATATAAAGACTAAAATAAAGGTGAAACAAGCCTAAGCGGCAATAATTACAATAACCTCCCAAGACTAGGTAATATAGAGTCGAACTCTAGATGAATACACACACACACACACACACACACACACACACACACACACACACATATATATATATATATCAAAAATAAAAATACAATACTATCCGATAATGAATTAACAGTACAATAAAAGGGAAAGGACTCCAAGGGACTGTGGCGACCAAGTAGCTCTACCTTGAATCCTCACGATCAAGAAGCTAACTCTGCCTGAGTCCAACATCTCCAATACCTGGATCTGCACAAAAATATGCAGAAGTATAGTGTGATTACACCACGGTCGGCACCCAGTAAGTATCAAGATCAACCTCGGTGGAGTAGTGACGAGGTACTAGTCAAGAAACCTTCTAGTTAAAATAACATGTGCAGTATAAAAATATAAAGCTAATAATGAAAGCAGGATTTAGTAAATAAAACCAAGAATCAACATGTGATATAAATAGTAAAGTAGTAAGAACGTCGTTAAACTACCAGTGAAACCAAAGAAGCAAAACAAATGGCAACCAACTAATCAAGTCTTTCTAACATGTCTCACAATGAAATTACACCGAGATACCTCATCTCATAATCACAAGTCACGAGTCTCATATCATGAATCATACGCTCATGTCACATCATGCCCATATTTTCAATCACCACCGCATGGAGAACTCGCGTGCCAATATCTCAATCTACCCGCCATGGTCACATGCTCATAATTACAATCCACCCGGTATAGACACAACCTCAATATCACAATCCGTCCGACAAGATCACAGTCTCACTATCACAATCTGCTTGGCGTAGTCACAGTCTCAATATAGATAATACAAAAATGCATGTGCATGATCAATAAATGTCAAATTCCATACTCCTGAATTGGAATAAGTTGCATGCTATGGTATATGCTTGTGTGAGTGTACTATCACAGTCCAAGTCAACAAGTAATATCAAAGACATCAAGTAGCTCATAGAAAGCAACACAACAAGTCACGTAAAGTGCATGACATACACAAGGAAAATCACACCAGCACACAAATATCATCAACATAATGCCCCCAGGCCATCACATATAATCCCTGACATAGCCACCATTATCTCTCTGTATTGATAACATCATAATAGCCACCCTTATCACTCCTCCTAGACAGTTAACATAATATCCACTTGTATCACTCCGTTAGCCACATGTATCACTCTGATAGCCACCCTTACCACTCTGCCGTGACAATAATACAATAGCCAACCCTATCGCTCTACACAATCATCAACAGTGAGATGCCACCCTTATGCTTGTATAACGACAACAGTGAGATGCCACCCTTATGCTCCGCAAAACAACAACAGTGAGATTCCACCCTTATGCTCCACATAACAACAATCAATCTATACAACAAATTCACATGTACTAACATTACAATAACACTACAGATCACCTTGTAGAATAAGTGCTTGTAGTCCACAACGTCTTAACAATAACAATACAAATATCATCACGTCATGTAGCCTATGGCTCAAACACGATGTGTAAAAAATTTCAATAACAACAAAATGAACGGGGAAAGTGACTCAACCATGAACAACACCCTATTAAACAACAACTTCAACTAAAATAGGTTAATGACTTCCAATAACTTCAACTTCAACTAATTTGCTTAATTATAAAATCAATAATGGAGGTAATTCCAACAACAAAAGGATATAATGTAACAACAATTTCAATTAAGAACAACTCTACAGTAAAGGAAGTCACATAATAATAAAAGAGGTAACAACTTCACATAAAGCATATACGAGTAAACTTGACAAGTAAAGGCTATGACATGTGCTAACTGTAATGATCCGATCGGTCGTTTTGCTTTCTAGATCCCCGTTCCCCTAAATAAGACTCCGGTATGTGGTTTTACTGTTTTATTACTCGCGATAATGGTTAGTTCTGGTTTGGAAGGGTTCAGGTTGAAATCGGAACACTTAGTTCTTTAATATTAGCTTAAAAGGGTTAAGTTTGACTTGAGTCAACATTTTGAGTAAACGACCTCGGAACTGGGATTTGACAGTCTCAATATATTTGTATGATAATTTTGGACTTGGATGTATGTTCGTATCAGTTTTCGGATGACCCGGGAGCATTTCGGCGCACAAAGTTAAAAGTTAGCACATTCAAGGTTTTAAAGTTCTTTAAGTTTGAAGTAGGTTTTGGTGTTATCGAGGTCCGTTTGGGATTTCGGGTGGCAATACTTTCGTATGGTGATTTTTGACTTGCACGCAAAATTTGGTATCATTTCGAGTAGTCTAAGTATGATTCGGCTCGTTAGGATCAAGTTGAAAACTTGAAGTTCATAATTTGATTCAATTTGATTTTGGGATGTTATTCTTAGTTTCGATATTTTTTTATGTGTTTTGAGAGTTCGATCGGGTTTGTATTATATTTATGGACTTGTTGGTGTGGCTCGGGTAAGCTTCGGGGCCCCTGGATCTAATTCCCAAAATCTATTGTGTCGCGTTCGCGGAGAAGGAAAAGGTGAGGGGCTGAGATTTCTCTATGCGTGCGCAACCCCTTGCCCGCGTTCGCGAAGGAATGGGACTTGTGGCCTCAATGTTCGCATGAGAAGGTCCGCGATCGTGTAGTGAGATGGGCCGGGAGGGGGGGGGGGGGATTAGCTCCTTCTTCTTCTTCGCGTTCGCGAAGCTCAGGCTCGTCAGCCTTCGCGTTCGTGTGTGGTTCCTCGCATTTGCGATGAACATTTTCCTGTACCCAGGGTAGATTGCATTTCTGCAATCGCGCTTTCCTTTTTGTGATTGCGATTGCCTTTCTGCGATCGCGAAGAAGGCAGACCTGGGCAGTGAGTTTCATTTAATATCGGGACTTAGGCTATTTTGGTTCATTTCTTTCACCTCTTGGGCGATTATTGAGCTATTTGAAGAAGATTTTTCACCTGGCACTTTGAGGTAAGTAATTCCTACCCAATATAAGTTTAATACATAGAGTGTGGGTAGATTTTAACATGTAAAATTATAGAAATTATGGGTTAGTTGAAGACCTATGTTTTGATAAAAATGAGATTTAACCACGAAAATGATTGTCGAATTGGGTGAAATCATATATTTGAGTTCGTGAGGTTATGGGTAACATTTATCTTCAAAAATTTCCGGAACCCGCGCACGTGGGCCTATGGGTGAATTTTAGAAATCTTCCAATTTGAGTTGGGTAATCACTCTAATAGTTAGATTATAAACTTTTGAGCACGTATTGATTAATTTATATTATATTTGGCTAGTTTCGGGTTGTTTGTCACCAAGTTGAGGATTCAGAGCGAATTTGTGGACCGAAAGTAAGCTTGAGAACGAGGTAGGTATCTTGCCTAATCTTGTAAGAGGGAACTCATCCCCTTAGGTGTATCTTGTTGTGTATTACTTGTGTGGGGAGCTACATATGCACTAGGTGACAAGAGTCTGTATGTAGCTAAATTTCATTATATGTCCGGGTAGTCTTAGACCCACTACATGCTTAAATTGTACTATTGTGTTTATTATGTATATTAATTGTCTTGAATAGAGCTGAGACTAGGGATTTTAAAGTTGAAATTCTTGAATTTAGATTCCTTATTTTTGGAAGAACCGAGGAATGCATAATAACTCTAATAAATTCACGTCCTCTCACGTCGCAATTACTTCCGCGAGCAGGGTAAACTTCTCTACTCGAGCAGGTCGTTCGCCTCGACACTATAATAGATGCATCTATAGTTCGTGCCGTTCAACCCTCGTCAGTGCCACACAGTATATTTTTGGATCGGGTCGTACAACCTTGGCATAAATCGTGCGTAATAATACTCGGAGCCCGATTACACTTGATATTATTTTATGGCTTGAGAGGTTATAATTTATTTAATGACAGAAATTGATTTGGAGTTAGTAGGTATTGGTTAGAGATTTTGGAATTTACTATCAGTTAAAGAATTCTTTAACTGCTTGCTATTGTGTTGTTATTATTACATATCCCATGCTTATTTAGAATTTCTGTATTTTGTTTGTTGGTCCATAGTAAGTGTCGATGTCAACCTCTCGTTACTACTTCTTCCAGGTTAGACTAGATACTTACTGGGTACATGTTGCTTATGTGCTTACGCTATACTTCTGCACTAATTGTACATGATATGAGGCAGGTGCATCTGGCAGTCATCCCGGCGCGCACCCCCATTATCCTGAGGCATAGCGGTGAGCTGCTCTCTGAGTCTGTCCTGCAGCACCGCAATCTCGCTCTTTTGTATTTACTTTATGTCTACTCTATTTCAGACATCTCAGACAGTAGCGTAGTGTTTCGTATATTCTACTTGATACTCATACACTTGTGACAACAGGTCTTGGAAACACGCTAGTAGATACTTTATGACTTTGGATATTTATTTTACTATATTTGCACTTTCATTGGTTTATGCTTTACCTTGTTAATTTTTATTTCCATTTCTCATTTACTTAATAACTAAAAAATCAACTACTTTAAAATTAATAAAAGGAATAAATACATAGATTGTTCACTGTTGGCTTGTTTAACGGCGACGTTAGGCACCTTCACGACCTATAGGAGAATTTAGGTCGTGACACTAACAACTTCAAATAAAACATGTAAGAGTAAACATGACAAATAAAAGATATAACATGTGCTAACAATTTCAAATAAATACATGAAAGAAACCTAAGAGTCTAAACCGGTCAATTTTACACATATAAATCCGAGTACGCACTCGTCACCCCGCGTACACGTCCATCACATAATTCAAATAACACAATCAATCTAAATCCTAAGGGGTAGTTCCCCCACATAAAGTTAGGCAAGATACTTTCCTCAAAGAAGCTAAATCAATACTCTAAAATAACTTTCTCGTGTGAAACAACCTTCGGACGGCTCGAATCTAGCCAAAATAACCTAATTTTATAAGTAAAAGCCATAAAAAATCCGGATAATAAAGTTTAGATCTTTAATGAAAACTAAAAAGTCAGCATAAAAAGTGAATCTCAGGTCCGCACCTCGGAACCCGACAAAACTTACAAGATCCGAATACCCATTCCGATACGAGTCCAACCATACCAAAATATCCAATTCCGACTTCAAATCGACTTTCAAATTCTCATTTTACATTTTAGAAAGTTTTGACTAAAATCCTCAATTTCTCCAATTCAAATAACTAATTTTATGATAAAAACAAAGATGAAATCATGAATTATAATTAAATCCGGGTCAAGAATACTTATCCCAATCCAACACGTGAAAATCCCCTCTAAAATTATCAAATCCGAGCTCTCTAACTCAAAAAGTGATAAAATAATAGAAGCCATCGAAATAGAGTACTTATAATTCTGCCTAGGGATTTCTCTTATGCGATCGCGGAACATCCTTCGTGATTGCAAAGCAAAACATCACTGCCTAGAGTAATAAGCTACACGTTCGCGGAACACACCTCACAGATGCGATGAATAATGTGTCCAACAGACGCGAACGCATTCCAAATCTCGCAAATGCGATGAACTACAAAACATTAGAAAATCAGCAACTCTAAAACATAAAGAAATGGCCCTTAGCACATCCACAACACACTCAAGACCCCCGGGATCCCGTCCGAGCATATGACCAAGTTCCATGATATAACGCGGACTTGTTAGAGGTCTCAAATAACAACAAACAACATTAAAACTACGAATCACACCTCAATTCAAGCCGAACGAACTAATAAATTTTCAACTTCTACAACTCGCGTCGAATCATATCAAATCAATTTGGAATGACCTCAAAATTTGCATAAAAGTCACAAATGATACAACGGAGCTATACCAACTTCCGAATCACAATCCGAGCCCGATATCAGCAAAGTCAACTCCTAATCAAACCTCTCAACATTCTAATCCTTCAACTTTCCAACTTTGGCCAAAATATATCAAATCAACCTACGGACCTCCAAATCCAAATCTGGTCATACGCCTAAGTCAAAATTTATCCTACGAAACTATTGGAATCATCAAAATACCATTCCGGAGTCATGACTCCAGTCAACTCTTACCACTTAAGCTTCTAAAATATGAATCATTCTTCCAAATCAATCCCTAATCATCCGAACCTGCCCATACACGCAAGTCATAATACATAATACGGAGCTACTCGAGACCTTAAGACACCGAACATAACGCTAATCCTTGAATCGACCGGTCAGATCGTTACACAATATTGGCTAGGCTAGTCTCAAGTTGTAATAATCATTAACTTTGTTGTTTGAATAAAAAAAATTATTACCTAAAAAAATTGCTTGCTATTCTAACTTAATTACCTTAATACTTTGCTTATTATTCTAATTGTTTTAATTACCCACCTTAATACTTAACCAAACCTGAAAAAATATTTAGAGAGAATAATTTTATAAGGCATGTGATCAACATTTTATGTCATAGCTAACAGACAATGTGGACGTATTACACTCCAAGTTTCACCCTTTCCTAAGGAAATGATCATCAAATTAAGCAAATCATGATTCTCAAAGATGAATAATTGGGCTCACCTCTCTCATACAAGTTTTGTTAGAGAGTGGGGACTAATATACAAAAGACCATGTTGATGACTAATAACAATGAGTATGAAAGCTTGTCATATATCACGACAATTGAACATCAGTCTCATAGTGTTCGAAATGAATCTTGAAGTGGTCAATCTATTGAAATTCACAAAAGAAAACGACCTACACCATTTGTTCATTTCCACTTTCTTCTATGCTGGATAGCTCCCCCTCAACCACATTTACTAATTTAAACAAATTTCTTAATAATTTCATCAATAATAAAATACAAATATACGCCGATTCTCTCTCTCGGTGCATGTTAACTAACTTGCGCCTACCATGGGTAACAGAGCACGGATCCCGTCTCAGAGAGCACTAATGGCGAAGGAAGCAGCTGAATTACGAAGCAAAAATCAACGAGGAACCAGAGGAAATGTAACAGTAACTGAATATTCTGGAGGTAAACAATTGAGCCCTTATATCAATGGAACAGTAACAGAAAAGCTAGGAAATGAGAAGCAGAAGGAAATCGAAGCAATTCAAGTATGGGAAGAAGTTCAGGAAGCATCAACAAGTAATGATCCAATGGTGCATGCGTGAGATGGAAGGAAATCATGGGCCAATGAGGTAGAAGAGATGAACGGAATACAGGGGAGGAAGACTTCAGTGTGGGACAACTTTGATATTACAAAAATATCAAATGCTGGGTACAAATTGGAATATGTCCAACCGAAATCGACAGACGAGCTTAATATTGTTGAAATTGAGTTGGATGACATAAGTACAGAAGTTGAATACTGGAGAAATGCTGTGATATGCTATGTGCTTGGGGCTCATCCACCATTTGCAGTAATTCAAGGTTACATACAGAGGTTGTGGGGTAAACATGGGATAGATAGAATTGCAATGCTAAAAAATGGTGTAATTGTTGTTAGATTTGATACTGCAATAGGGAAGCAAGAGGTAATTGAGGGGGGCATATATCACTTTGATAATAAACCACTTATTGTCAAAGGTTGGAAACCTGAGCTGGAATTCACTAGAGAGGAACTACTGACAGTACCAATTTGGATCAAGCTACCAGATCTGGACTTCAAGTATTGGAGTCAAAAAGGGCTAAGTGAGATAGGAAGCTTGATTTGGAAACCTCTAAGTTTGCAAGGCTGTTGGTGGAGGTTAAAATGAATACTAAACTACCTGATGTGGTGAAGTTTAGGAATGAGAAAGGTAAAATAATAGAGCAAGAGGTTAGTTATGATTGGAAACCATCTCTGTGCAAACATTGTTTCACGTATAGGCATGAGGAAGATGTGTGCATAATTAAGAAGAAATTCAAAAGATTGAACTTATAAATAAGGAGAAGGTGGCAGATACACAGGTGGAGAGGCAAGGTCAAGGACAAAATGTAAACAAAGCAAACCAGGAAGTTCAGGAAGCAAATGGACTAGAGAAGAGGAATGATGCAGGGAAACGAGCAATAAGGAAAACTCGGCAATATGTAGTTAAGAATTATGGGGCACAAAAGGAAAGGGAAGGGGACCAGGACTGGCAAACACCTAATAAGTTTGGTAAAACTGTGGTGAGGCAGAAGGAACAAGTGGAGAAGTCCAACTCATTTCAGATACTCAACAAGCAAGAGGAGCTGAATTTGAGTAAAGAAGGGGAAGAAGAAAGTAATGTGGGTGGTCTAAGCATCCCTCATAATGGGGATGGTTAGTCTACTAAGCTGGAATACAAGGAGGCTTAATGCCCCTAATAATCAAAAGGAGACTAAACTCCTTTGCAATGAGGAAAGGGTAGGGTTGATAGGCTTATTAGAAAAAAAAATCAAAAAAGAGAGAATGGAGAAGATAGCAGAAATGATGTTTGCAGGATGCAATATGCAACAAATCTGGAATGTCACTATAATTGTAGAATCTGGATCACCTGGAGGCCAGACTACTATCAGGTAATGCCTAAGGAAAAAAACTGCTCAACTAATAACATGTGAAGTCTTGTATATTCCACTAAAGCTAGCATTTGAGATTACATATGTTTATGCTTTTAACACAAAGGAAGAGAGAAGAGGACTGTGGGAAGGGTTAATCAATCACAGTAGAGGGTGTAGCAAGCCATGGATGGTAATAGGTGACTTCAATGCAGTGTTAAGTGCAGAGGACAGAATAGGTGGAAAGGAAGTATCATGGGCTGAAGTGGTGGATTTTCACAACTGTGTAATGGAGTGTGGATTAATGGAATTGCCTGCACAAGGGAATAGGTATACCTGGAGTGATAAACATGAGGAGCATAGGATATTCTTAAAAATTGATTGGATTTTTATCAATGATCAATGGCTTACTACTATGCCAGAGTGTGCTGCCAGGTTTCTGAATGAAGGAATAAGTGATCATTGTCCAGCAAAGGTGACCTTTGTAGAAGAGAGGCAAAGAATCAGAAGGGCTTTTCAATATTGTAATAATTGGGCAAAACATCCACATTTCATGAGGATAGTCAAAGAAGGTTGGGAAATCAATCTGGAAGGGTGCAAAATGTTTAAGGTTGTTAAAAGGCTGAAGATGCTAAAGAAGGGACTAAGAGCATTAAATGCTCAGGCTTTTAATAACATATTGACAGAAACAAATGAATATAGGGATAATCTAAAGAAGGCTCAAGAGCAATTACAGAGAAATCCCTTAAATGTGGAATATCAACAAGTTGAAGCTGCAGCATATCAGAAGTTCAGGAGTTCCTCATATTTAGCTGAAGAATACTTACAACAAAGGAGCAAAGCAACATGGATAAGATTGGGAGATGATAATACCAAGTATTTTCACTAAGTAATCAAACATAGGAAATTGAAGCAGGCAGTCACACAGATAAAAGACAGCTCAGGCAACTGGACAACAGATCAAGATAGAATTGCGGATACATTTGTTGAGTATTATGAGAACCTACTAGGGAGGACAGCAAGTGACAGAGTGGTGACTTTCAGGAGTATAATTAGAAATGGAAGCAGATTATCAGAAACTCAGCAAGATGAACTAACACAACCTTTCTTGAGAAGGGAAGTGAAGCAAGCTATGTTCCAGATAGACAGTAATAAGAGCCCTGGTCCAGATGGATTTGGGAATGGTTTTTATAAAGCTGCATGGCTAATAGTGGGAGATGATATTACTGAAGCAATATTGGAGTTCTTTCAGAATGGAAGATTGCTTAGACAGATAAACACTACCAACATTGCTTTGATACCCAAAGTGGAGGCTCCTGAGAATGCAAGCCAATTTAGATCTATTGCATGTTGTAATGTACTATATAAATGTATATCAAAGATGATATGCTCTAGATTGAAGCCTGCAATTAGCTATATAGTAGCAAAAAACCAATCAGCATTTGTACAAGGAAGATCTATGATGCATAATGTGCTAATATGTCATGATCTACTTAGACATTATAATAGGAGGACTACTCCTAGATGTCTAATGAAGATTGATCTAAGAAAGACTTATGACATGGTTAGCTGGGAGTTTCTAGAGAAGCTTTAAGAGGATATGGCTTCCCTGACAAATTTATACAGTGGATTATGATATGTGTTTCTACTGCAAAGTTCACAGTCAAAGTTAATGGAGAAGGGGATGGATATTTTGATGGCAGGAGAGGACTGAGACAAGGTGACCCTATGTCACCATTGTTATTTGTCTTGGTCATGGAGTATCTGTCCAGAACATTGAGTATAATAAGCAGGTTACCGAATTTCAGATTCCATCCTATGTGCAAAGAGATCAAGCTGACTCATCTTATTTTTGCTGATGATCTGATGATATTTTGCAAAGGCAATACTAGTTCTGTGAATAGAGTGATGGAAGCCCTAGATCACTTCAGTAAAGTTTCAGGTTTGATTGCCAACATGGAGAAGTCAAATATCTTTGTAGCTGGAGTTGAAGATGAAATTAAAACACAATTGCTGAGCAGAACTAAATTTATTGAAGGAGTGTTTCCTATCAAATATTTGGGACTACCTCTATCACCTAGGAGATGGAACAAGATGGACTGCCAGATGCTGATTGGAAAGATCACACAAAGAATTAGCTAGCGTTTGGACATGGATTTAGTTGAAACTTGAAAAAATAATTTTTGAAGTAGTTTTGAAAAATAATTTTTGGAAGATGAAATTATGTTTGGAGATGCATTTTATTTGAAAAAAATTTGAAATTTTGTGAGTGGGAGAACAATTTTCACCCAAAACCTACCCTAAGCTAGATTTGGGAACTTGAAAAATAATTTCAGAAATTTTTCAAAAATAGATCATTAATCTATGAACAAACAATGTTTTCAAAAAAGATTTGAAAAAATGGTGCCAAAATGTATGGCCAAACGGGGCCTTAGTGTCACATATTCTAAACAATTGTCATATGCAATAAAATACTAATCAAGCTACACTTATATGTATTCTAATCATATTCTTACATGCAAACTTCTCACCACTTTCCTAACATGATAAGATTAGAAAGACTGATTATTATTGCCGCGTGATTATGTCGGCTGATCCTTTAATTAGTTGATAATTATTGCAAACAAACCGGCGTGATTATGTCGGAAGATACTTTGATAATCTAATCGTAGATAGAAAATAATTAATTAATTTCTTGTGAGAATTAGGAAAAGAAGGTTTTGGTTATTTTCAAATTTTTATTGCCGTGCTTTCTTATCCGAAGAGCTTTTATTATTTAACAAATTTTGAATAGCCTAAAATCGTTAGTCTAACGCGGGTAATAGTTGACTGAAGTTACTTCTATTACGATTTTTAAGCAAAACTCGAATCATCAAATCGTATAAAACATTTTAAAAAAGTAGTCCACTTTGATAATCAACTGGTGGAGGGAATAGACTAATTTGGAAATAAAGATTAGAGTCGTATAAAATTACTTGAGTAGGTTCCATTAAACTTATGAAACCACTTTATATCAAGCTTGGAGATCCTAAGCTAATTCCAACAACTCTTTATTTATTTATTTATTTAACGGTCAGTCTGCTTCTTCATATTTCCCTTGCTTAGTTTTCCTTTATTATCTGATTTTTTTTCTTCTTCAAAACTTTATTGTTTGATCACAGAGTATAGAAAGGGAGAAGCAATTAAATACAGGATAATAATGGCCCAAAATGTAATTAGCTTAAACTATGTTGTTACAATGGTAAGAACTAAAAAGTATGTTAGATAAGCACAAAAGGGATTCGGAAATTTTGATTCAATATGGCATGTTTATCTACATGAATTTTGTTGAGATATAGTACTTACATAAATTATCTCAGGATATTATATGTCATGATTTACTGAAAGTCATTCTATGTTCATTATTATAAATAACTCGGAGTAAAAGGATTTATATATCTAACTTTTTTCATGTGAATTAAAATATAATCTCTTAGTTTATGAAACAAAGTTTTAAAAATTAGAAGCTATGTAAAAAGTTATATAAATCACTATCTTTTATAGCTAAAATATTTAGAAAAAAAGTTTCAAAAAATCGTCCTTAAGGAGAAAACATTTTGATGCTTCAAATATTAACATCATTTTTATTGGGCCTGGACAGTTTCAAATTTGATCATTTTGAAGCCAAAATTTCACGGTATAGCAAGTTTTCGGACTGGTCAATCAAAAATAGCCAGCGTTTACCAAGTCAATGAAAAATAGCCACCGTTTTGCTGCAATAGAGAGCGGTCCAGCATAATATACTGGAGTTCGGTGCACTTGTGTATGAACTCCAGCATATTATGCTGGACCGGTATACTTTGCTGGCTCCAGTATAATATACTGGAGACTGGAGCACTGGTGCTCCAAACTCCAGTATATTATACTATACTTGCTGGAACTCCAGTATATTATGCTGGAGTTCTAGTGTATTTATGCTAGAACTCCATCATATTATGCTGGAATTCCAGCATACTATCCTGGAACTCCAGTATAATATGCTGGAGTTCAAGTATACTTATGCTGGAACTCCAGCATAATATACTGGAGTATTTTCCGGGTTTTGAACAGTGTTTTCGCTCGTATTTATCTTTACATAAAAAGTGGCTAAATTTCGATTACTTTTGAAATTGGACTATTTTTGAACGACCAGTTGTAAATCTGGCTATTTTTAAAAATCACCCCATTCTGAACCTACCCAACAATACATAATGATGTTGCATAATAAGCCAACTTTAGGCTCGGCCCATTTTTTGACTACTTTAGAAAGGGGTAAAATTAGCATGGGTGGCCATTTTTCGGACCTGTAGTTAAAAATAGTCAAAATCAAATGTGTAAAAATAATTAAATTTTAATAGGAAGATAAAATCTCGATAAAAATATACTTAACTAAAACACAAAAAAAATTATCCTAAACTTCAAACTTATAAAAGTGAAAACTCCGGGCTATCCCATTTGTGCAAATCTCCTACACATTTAGGGCTTAGATCACAAGTACCTAAAGATACCAAACTAACTACACGACTTTACCCATTTATAATTCTACATATTAAATAAGTATAATAATAAACTATTGAAGGCTAACGTGTACCCTGACGAAGGCATTTCTCTCTCGTCGCAGGTTATGCTAATGTGCACCAACCATGGGGATGAGAGCTTGTGTTCCATCTCAGAAGGCGTTAATGGCGATGTCAGCTGCAACACAGGCTAAATTTCAAGTAGGAACGAGTGCTGCTAATGGATCGAATACGGAGAAATTGATTTCACCTAATAATTCTAATGCAACATCAACCAATGTAACACTAGTGAACAATGTAAAAGGAGAGGAAACAGAGCAAGCGCAAGCTATGAATGTGTGGAATGAAGCCATTCTCAACCCAAGGAATGAAGGACAGAGCAAGTCACCTAGTAATGGAAGGAAATCATGCGCGGATGAAGTGGAGAAAGAATTAGGGCAAATAGAGAAGAGGACTTCAATTTGGGAAGAATTCGACATTGCTAAGCTCTCGAATGCCGGATTTAAGCTGGAATATGTGCAACCTAAGCTACATGGTGAGTCCCGTGTAGGTATAACTGATCTAGAAGATATTTCTAGCGAAATTGAGTACTGGCAAAATGCAATAGTGTGCTATGTACTAGGTGCACATCCTCCTTTTGCGGTGATTCAAGGTTACATTAAGAAGTTATGGGCTAAGTATGATATTAAAAAAATTTCAATGCTTAAAAATGGAGTAATACTGGTTAGGTTTGATTCTACTGCTGCAAAGCAGGAGGTAATGAATGTAAGGATCTATCACTTTGATAATAAGCCCTTTATTTCCAAAGCATGGAGCCCAGATTTAGAATTCACTAGGGAGGAATTTCTCACTGTGCCAATTTGGGTGAAACTTCCAAGCCTTGACTTCAAGTATTGGAGTCCCAAGGGGTTGAGTATTATAGTAAGCTTGGCAGGGAGACCTCTAATGGTGGATCAAAACACGGAGAAAAGGTAGAATTACAGTTTGCAAGGATGCTAGTGGAAGTGAAGTTGGATGCTAAACTACTAGAAACAGTGTTATTCAGGAATGAGAGGGCCAGCTCATAGAACAAAGAGTGAGCTATGATTGGAAACCAACATTGTGTGCCTATTGTCATGCTTATGGGCATGGGGGGAGGTATGTAGAAGGGGGGAAAAGCAAGATGTTCCACGGGATAAGGTAATAACTACAACAGAAATGGTGCAGAAGAAGCAACGAGGGAATGATACAGGGAAGATGAAAAAGGATAAGGAGCAGGTGGAAATGCCTCAGCAACAAGCATCAACTAGTTCAGAATGGATCACTCCGGCAAGAACTGGAAGAGGCTTACCCAAACAAAACCTACAAATAGAAAAGTCCAATTCTCATCAAATATTGGACAAACATGTTGCTGCTAATACGTTAGAACCTGTTAATAAACTGGCCACTGGAGAGAAAGGGGGAGGTGGAACCATGTCCCAGATAGGGAATGTTTAACTTACATTGTTGAATGTTAGGGGCTTGAATGCCCCAAATAATCAGAAAGAAGTTAAAATCCTCTGCAATAAAGTTAAGGCTTGTATAGTAGGTCTGTTGGAAACAAAAATAAAGAAGGAGAAGATAGAACAAATTGTTGGTAGTTTGTTTCGAGGTTGGCAGTATATTACCAATCTTGAAGCACACTATAGTGGAAGAATCTGGTTAACATGGAGGCAGGATTACTATGATGTAGTCCCTATGAGTATAAATGCACAAAGTGTGACATGTGAAGTGAGTTATATTCCACTACAAATAATATTTCTTCTTATTGTGGTGTATGCCTTCAACACTAGATAAGAAAGAATGGAGTTATGGGATAGCATCAAGCAACAAAATGGAGGTTGTTCAAAATCATGGTTGATATTAGGTGACTTTAATGCAGTATTAACTGAGGAGGATAGAATAGGAGGAAATCCAGTTAACCGGGCAGAAGTAATGGAATTTAGAAACTGTGTGGACCATTGTGGTTGGATTGAACTTCCTCGTCAAGGCAATAGATACACATGAAATGATAAACATAATGAATAGAGGATCTTTTTCAAGATAGTTTGGGCTTTCATCAATGATATATGGCTAGACAAAATGCCAGCCTACAAAGCAAAGTTTGTACCTGAAGAAATAAGTGATCACTGCCAAATGCAACTAGCATTAGAAGGAATTAAAGAAAGGAGGAAGAAATCTTTTCAATAATGTAATGTATGGGATCAACATCCTTTGTTTAAGGCTACTATCAAAGCAGGGTGGGAGGTGCAGATTGAAGGGTGCAAAATGTTAAGAGTAGTTAAGAGACTGAAGCTACTAAAGAAAGGTCTGAAGCAGCTAAATACTAGGTACTTCAAGAACCTAGTAAGTGAAGCAGATGATAGCATGGAAGAATTAAGGAAAGTACAGGATATGTTGCAAGCAAATCCACTAGATAAGGGTATACAACAGAAGGAAAGAGAAGTGTATCAATAGTTTAGGAAGATTTCAACATGGCAGAATTATATTTGCAACAGAAGAGCAAAGCAAACTGGATAAGGTTAGGAGATGATAATACAAGGTATTTTCATGCTGTGATCAAGCACAAGAGAATGAAATTAGCTACAACACAGATAACGAATGACCAAGGAATTTGGCAGAGTGGTCCAGATGACATAACTCAAGTGTTTGTGGAATACTATGAAAAGTTATTGGGAAAATCTATGAATGCAAGAGTTAGAGCTTTCAATAGTTTTCTGAAGAGGAGGCCAATATTATCAGGGGAACAACAGGTTAAGTTGATTAGACCTTACATGAGGAAAGAAGTCAAGGAAACAATGTTCAAAATTGACAAAATTAATAGTCCTGGACCTGATGGTTATGGGAGTGGTTTCTACAGATAAGCCTGGGGAATTGTAGGAGCAGACATCACAGAAGCAGTTCTGGAGTTCTTTAAAAATGTTCAGCTTTTGAAACAATTGAACTCAACTAACATTCCATTGATTCCTAAGGTGGATAGGCTTGAGTATGCTAGCCAGTATAGAACTATTTCCTGTTGTAATGAATTGTATAAATGCATATCAATGATATGCAACAGATTGAAACAGGCCATAAGCCACATTGTAGTTGACAACCTAGCTGCATTTGTTCAAAGAAGATCTATGATGCATAATGTGCTTATTTGTCATGATCTTTTGAGACATTATGGTAGGAAGACATCTGCAAGGTGCCTTATGAAAATTGATCTCAGGAAGGCATATGATATGGTGGACTGGGGGTTTCTTGAAGAGGTTTTGATTGGCTTTGGTATCCCAGAGAGATTCATTCGTTGGATCATGGTATGTGTAACAACTACTAAATTTTCCATTAAAGTGAATGGTGAATGACATGGATATTTTGAAGGGAGAAAGGGATTAAGGCAGGGAGATCCTATGTTTCCTCTTCTATTTGGGTTAGTAATGGAATATTTGTCCAGAGTTCTATCAACTATGAGTCAACTCCCAAATTTTCAGTATCACTGTCACGCCCCGAACCTGGGGGCGAGACGAGCAAATAGTGCCTCACCTATCCTTGCGTACCAACTTGCAACTAAGGGACTCTGAACATAGTATGTCATACTGTGGCCATGAGCCACATTGCAAGACAACTGCGAATGCTGACTAAATATCAATATAAAGCTGGGCCGACAAGGCCGTTATAATTATTGCAGCTGACAAACCAACCAAATATACATACAAGGCCTATAAGCCCAACATATTACACTAGCTGACAAGATATGTCTACTAGCCTCTACTGGTGGATATACTATGATCGGAACAGCTCCCCGACCTACTCATAAAATATATACATATATATACAAGATGTACATAGAGCTCTAGACCCGACGACTCCGAAAGGCATGGAGCTTACCGATCAAGCTGTACTCGGGCAACACTTAATGAGGAGGTCTACCCGTCTGTCTATCTGAACCTGCACGCGTGAAATGCAGCACCCCTAGAAAAGGGACGTCAGTATGAAATAATGTACCGAGTATGTAAGGAAATATACTGAAAGCTGAAACTGAAGTGATAATAAAATAACTGCAAGTAGCTGGAAGTCAAAGATAATCTGAAGATATGTTTACCTGCTGATATTGACTCAACTCTCTCAATATAGTAAGTAAAATAGTTGTCCGGCCCTATAAGGCTTGGCATATATATATATATATATATATATATATATATATATATAACTTCTCTGCCGCAGTAGGCTAGCTCATAGGCGCTCGGCCACAGTAGGATCGGCATATAACTTATCATCTGATCAGAGGTTGCCCAATAGGGGCCTGCCCATCGATTATAGCTTGATGATAATGAAAATACTTTAATACTGTATATATATAAACTCTATGATCTCTTGACTGGTAGGAGGAAATACTCAATTGAATATGAAGTTCCGATAAGGAGAATATTGTAACTTACAAGACTAAGAAAATATACATAAATTCCGGGATATGAATTTTTCTTTATACCACGTTATCAAACTTGTGTAATTACGAGGTCATACCAAAATGAAAGAAGAGCTTAGCCTTAACATACCTGGAGTAGGAAAAAATCCGTGTGATATTTTTGAGAAGGTTTACACCGTACTCCTTTAAAATTGCAAAATCTCTGTCCGATCTATTAAAGACCCGTACCCTTCCATGTTAGCTTCAATTTGCCTTCATGTTGGCTTCAAGTAACGTTTCTGTTGGATTCAGAGAGTCTCATGGAGGGCTCTTTCCTACAACAACAACAAACCCAGTTTGATCCCAACAAGTGGGGGTCTGGGGAGGGTAGTCTGTACACAGGTTATGTAGCTTTTTGTTGAATTTCAAGGTTTATTTTAGCTAGTTGCCACCTAACCCAACATGACTAATGAGTCATTTGGTTTGGGTGGTGGCCTGCTGCCAAATGGGGTGGGGGAGGGGTTTTATTCTTATCCAATAATCAATTAACTAATTAGATAATATCCCGCTACCCAGTAATTAACCAATTACCCGCATAATTAAGAATTATCTCAAATTACTTAAAATTCTACTTATTTTTAATACCCTTTTATATATATCATAGTATCATGGTCATATGGTACCATGTATGGTACTAGTCCATAAATATCGGGTATTTATAGTCCGGACTGTATTTTATCTCAAAATGCCAAACTTCGACGAAATTCATTTTCATCGATTTGCTTACCTCTCACCTTCACTAATTTACTTGTCACTTGCTTGAAATATCATAATACTTATAATCTCAAAATAATCTCATTCCCAAACTTATGTCGATTAACTTACGACGAAACTTTAACATTCGAAAATGTGGGATATAACATCTCATTTTCCGAGCTTCCATCAATTTATTTATGGCTTACTTCCACGTATGAAAATATGGGGTGTAACATCATTCCCTTCTTTGGAACATTCGTCCTCGAATGTTTACTGATCCATTTATCATTCTCATAACCCATAGCTCTGGTGAATACTTTGATACTCCTCTTGCCATCTAGGCAACTGTTTTCTGAATGAATCTCAAAGGCCAGGGCATTTCCCCTTTTAGGCCTCTTTTGTCGCAACACAACTCGTTGTCGGAATCCTTCCGATCTTGTAACTGTTGCTACCTTTTATCATGCAGCATGTACGACTCTGACTTTGTAAGTGCACCTATGCGACTCTTCTTTCCTTTATCCTCCAGCTTTTAGCCAATATATAGGCCTCACTTTGTAACCATGTACAGAGCTTAATAAGATGTCCCTCTGGGCATCTATAGGTATACTGAAGTTCTTCGCTCGGTACTTTGTCGAACTTATGAATATTGCTATATCTTATTTCATAGGCCTGATTATCTATCCGCATGACTTTACTGCATCTATGTAGGTCATAATATACCATAACTCTTACCTCGATTTATCATTACTAAGGTTTGCGACCACACTCCAAGTTACTCTCGTTGCTTATCCTATATGCATAAAGCTAAGTCTTTTAACGCTTCTTCATTTCTGCTCATTCTAAGACTAATGGCCTAATCTCATCTCGTACTTTGTATCTTTTACCCATACATTACCGATTCACCTTAATGTTGATCTACAATCTTCCATTGATAACTTGAAACTTCTTACGTAATACCTTGCCACTAGGGCTTATGTTGCATCGAGGAATATTTGAAGTGATTTCCATAATCGTATTTTATAGTATGTGATTCACCTTATGGGGGTATTCTAATCTCTTACAATTCATGAAATCCTCTTCCCCTTTTTTTCTTCTTCAAATCACTACTCAAGCAAAGGCCCAAACGTCATACTTTATTTATCACAATTGCACCCTCATTCTACTACCAGGGTAGCATCCCATCTCTTCTAAATGATACTAGTCTTAGACTTCTTTGAGTTCATTCAGTCTATATTGAGCTTTCCATAACTTAGAGGAACCATCAACTCCTTTGTTTTCACGGGCTTAATCCCGAGGATTTATCCATTTTTGTCACCTTCTCACTTGCCTTCTTCATATCCTTACTCTTGTTTTTCTAAAACCTTGTTGTTTTATCATACTTTAGCTCGCGATCGATTCCCTTATGCTTTTCTGGAATATCAAGCGAGACATCGCATCGTCTCTAAATCTTCTTTTACTCTCTAATTAGACCTTTCGGTACTTAGAAACCATAGGCTGGAAGGTATGCCACTGACGATGCTACTATCATTCCTGGATACTGAATCCCAGCGCTTCTAATACTTTACTTGAAGTGTGGACCACTCTCTTCCTTCTATACTTGAGTATTTCGTATGTTGTTCAACTTTACCTTACTTATTTTAAAATATCACCTCATATTCTTCTATCTCTCTTTCATAACCTCCCTCCCACATAGGTATAAATCAGATCCACCATTTAAAGCTCTATTATAATACTTGTACCTCTGGTGCCTATATAATCCGGTGGGAGATCCATACTGAATTCTTATAAGGCTGGTATTTTCTAACTGGTTTTACCGTAGAGCCGTTATAGAATATAGTTGTTGTACTATCTCTCTTGTACCTTTGATATTAAGAGTAATTCTGCAATATTCTCAATCATGATTTCTATAATTTTCTGGGTCCAATAATCAGACTCCTGATTTACTTCTTTGATGTAACTCTTTAGTTTCCTCTTCCTTCTGATCAGCCGTTATGTAGGCTTAAGCTATCTTCCGATCTGTGGCTCATGGTATTACTTTAGCCCTTTCATGGATGCTATGAAATATTCAGGATACAATCTTCTAACAATTCAATCCTTTGTCTATGACTTGGACTCAAATCTTTCTTTTAACTTATACCGGAGTCTTCTACGATTGTATATGCTGCATGTATAAAACTCCGAACACTTAAGTGCGTTCATAACGTAACCCAATCTGGATCATTGATCGAATAATTTCTTTTGTTCCATCTTAGCTTTCTTTAACGTAAGCTATTACTTTTCCCGGTCTTTCTGCCCTTTTGTTGCATGCATACTTATCTTATCTTAGTTCCACGCATGTCGGAGGTTTCGTGCAACTCATATGATCTCGAATACTACTTTTAATTTTACTTCCCGTTCATTAGCCGTGGTAGGTTCCACTTTCATTTGAAGTGCTTTACAATGTTATTGTATGACTGTTGTTACACGACCATTTCCTCTCTAGGTTATAGTGCTTAGGTTGCAGCCTTCTTCCTTATTTCCTCAGCTAGTCTTCGTTGTAGTACTTAGGGAGAACCCTTGACTCTTGTAAAGCTGTGAGCTTATTACGGACCTTTTGATGCCCTTTCTTGCCTATAATCATCCGTAGTTGCTTACCTCCATGCCTTTGTGCTTGTAAGGTTGCTCCTGAACTGATATTTTTACTGTCTTCTTAGTGGCACTTTCTTTTATCCCCGTAACACTCATACGGTACCTTTAACTAACTCGACTCCTATTTGAATATATCTCAAGTATTATAATGACATTACTACGGGGCTAAATTCCCCATGTTGGGGTTTATTACATTTATCTTGCATGATCTGTTGATTCGTCTGTAACCTCCTCTTGTCTAGTCATGACTAGGCTCTTCCTGAATCAACTACTAACCACTCGGCCCATTCTCATATCCATATTCCGTGTAATCTTTCTTGGGTTATTTCCTTCTCTTAACTTACCTCATGTACTGGCTCCTTATCTATCAATAACATCCCGGGCAGAAACCCTTACTTCCTTTTCTTGACGTCGTGCTTACATAACGTTCTGGAATCATAGCATATCAGTAACATCTGGATAAGTGCAATCTCGTCCCTTTCTCATTTTTATCGCATTCTTCCTTTATCACTCCATATTCCCCCCTTTAGGGGAGTACTAAGACTTGGAGCTATGACGACATACCAATAGACGTTTTTCCTCTTCATCTTTGGCGTCTTTTCACATCATCAATGACCCTTACTCGCCTTGCGGTAATCCTTCTGTACCAAGGATAACAAAATTCCTCACTCGCGATGGTGACACTTAGTGTAACTGGCACAAACAGTCCTTTAAGCTTAACTTTGCTCACATTGCTTGCTTTAGGGAAGCATCTTCCTACATGACCATTCTCTGAATTCATCATGGATCTTCTTCTGTTGTCCATTCTATTATTGCCGGAATACAATCTGAAATTCTCATGATGCAGACTATTATCAAATCACCCAGTTCCTAATTCATGTTTAGTTTATCTCGTTCACCAGTCCATACTGATTTCTATTACTCTGGGGTCTAGCTTTTCCTTCTGTTAATCACGTTAGAGTTGCGAACTTATTTCTAGAAATGAGGATGTCCCTACACTCTTTTGTTGTCTTAAGGCCCATCACCTCTCGTCTCTTTCTTCAATTGACTATAGATTCTGTAATACTCTACCATTGCCATCCATGTATCACATCTCACTCATAATGCTTTATTATCCCTCTTCGTACTTCCCTACTAATATTTCTATCTATCACTTTATTCTGAAAACTTTAACAAGATATTCTTTCGCTTTTACCTCCCCTTGCTCCATCTACTGGATCTTCGGGCTGCCTAACATTCTCCCTCTACTAGGGACGGGAGCTACACTAGGGTAATATTTATCCCTTCAAGGTTTCCAGTTCCTATCTTTGTAGTACTCATATCTAGCTGTACTATTTTAGAGTGCACCATCTGGGTGTCTCACAGGGAGATCTATTAGCACACTTCGGCAATGTCACCTAACGCAAAAAATTCATCCACCATTTTGGGTCACTCTAACCCCAACCCGATCGTGATATTATGTCTTTCTCTTAAACCATATTTGTTATCTCCCCATAGAGCATAACTTAGATCGGTGTGGCCAATTGTACATACCTATGTTACTGTTGAAGATAATTCAAAATGCTTATATCTCTCTTCCTGAATGGTAAATAAGGATAATCTTCATTAGCTGGGTACCACGTACCCTCTTTCACCTTGCTTTCTTTGCTTGTTGAAACTTGTATTTATCTTCTGAATCTCTTATTGTCTTTTACCATAAAGGTGGATAGATATTCTTGCCTTAAGGCTCCTTTTCCCGAAGCTCACTGGGTTCTTCTGACTCAACTCTTTCACAACCGCATTCAATCCTTTACCAACCATCTTTCTAAATGTAGGCATCCCCATATTATGAAAAAGGTTGAGTTTAGGAAATTGTGTTCTTACAACTGAGCTCTACCACACAATCTAGAGTAAGAAGAAACAGTGACAGTCCTAAATGCCTTGTAGCCTCCTGCTTATAAGTGTGGTGCACAACACACCCATAAATAAAACTCTACTAGACATGGCTTGTAGACTCCCTAGGACAGAACTGCTCAGATACCACGGCACCCAGTGCCTTTGATACCATTTTTGTCACGCCCCGAACCTGGGAGAGAGACCGGCACTCAGTGCCTCACCTATCCTTGTGTACCAACTTACAACTAAGGGACTCTGAACATAGGATGTCATATTTTGGCCATGGGCCACATTGCAAGACAACTGCGAATGCTGAATAAATATCAATATAAAGCTGGGCCGACAAGGCCGTCATAATTATTGCAGCTGACAAACCAATCAAATATACATACAAGGCCTACAAGCCCAACATATTACACTAGCTGACAGGATATGTCTACAAGCCTCTACTGATGGATATACTGTGATCGGAACAGCTCCCCGACCTACTCATAACATATATACATATATATACAAGATGTACATAGAGCTCTAGACCCGGCGACTTCGAAAGGCATGGAGCTTACCGATCAAGCTGTACTCGGGCAACACTTAATGAGGAGGTCTACCCGTCTATCTATCTAAACCTGCACACATGAAATGTAGCGCCCCTAGAAAAAGGACGTCAGTATGAAATAATGTACCGAGTATGTAAGGCAATATACTGAAAGCTAAAACTGAACTGATAATAAAATAACTGCAAGTAGCTGGAAGTCAAAGATAATCTGAAGATATATTTACCTGCTGATACTGACTCAACTCTCTCAATATAGTAAGTAAAATAGCTGTCCGACCCTATGAGGCTCGGTGTGTGTGTATATATATATATATATATATATATAAAACTGCTCTGCCCGAGTAGGCTCGCTCATAGGCGCTCGGCCACAGTACGATCATCATATAACTTACCATCTGATAAGAGGTTGCCCAATAGGGGCCTGGCCATCTATTATAGCTCGATGGTAATGAAAATACTTTAATATTGTATATATATAAACTCTCAGATCTCTTGACTTGAAGGAGGAAATAATCAATTGAATATGAAGTCCCGGTAAGGAGAATATTGTAACTTATAAGACTAAGAAAATATACATAAATTCCGGGATATGAATTTTTCTTTATGCCACGTTATCAAACTTATATAATTACGAGATCATGCCAAAATGGAAGAAGAGCTTAGCCTTAACATACCTGAAGTAGGGAAAAATCTGTGTGATATTTTTGAGAAGGTTTACACCGTACTCCTTTAAAATTGCAAAATCTCTGTCCGATCTATTAAAGACCCGTACCCTTCCATGTTAGCTTCAATTTTCCTTCATGTTGGTTTCAAGTAACGTTTATGTTGGCTTCAGAGAGTCTCATGGAGAGCTCTTTCCTAATCCCTCAAAATGTTAGATATATGAAGTCTTTTAATTAGCTAGGTTATGTAGCTTTTTGTTGAATTTCAAGGTTTATTTTAGCTAGTTCCCACCTAACCCAACATGACTAATGAGTCATTTGGTTTGGGTGGTGGCTTGCTGCCACATGGGGTGGGGGAGGGGTTTTATTCTTATCCAATAATCAATTTAACTTATTAGATAATATCTCGCTATCCGGTAATTAACCAATTACCCGCATAATTAAGAATTGTCTCAAATTACTTAAAATTTTACTTATTTTTAATACCCTTTTATATATCATATGATCATGGTCATATGGTACCTTGTATGGTACTAGTCCATAAATATCGGGTATTTATAGTCCGAACTGTATTTTATCTCAGAATGCCAAACTTCGACGAAATTCATTTTCATCAATTTGCTTACCCTCTCACTTCACGAATTTACTTATCACTTGCTTGAAATAGCATAATACTTATAATCTCAAAATAATCTCATTCCCAAACTTATGTTGATTAACTTACGACGAAACTTTAACATCCGAAAATGCGGGATGTTACATCTCATTTTCCGAGCTTCCATCAATTTATTTATGGCGTACTTCCACGTATGAAAAGATGGGGTGTAATAATCACCCCATGTGCAAGCAAATAAAGTTAACTCACTTGATATTTGCAGATGATCTTATGACCTTCTGCAAAGGTAATCTGACTTCAGTTAATAGGGTGGTAGAAGTTCTGAATAACTTTAGTGAGGCATCATGATTGATTGCTAATCAAGAGAAATCCAATATTTTCATTGCTGGGGTGGATGACTTGACAAAGGAGCAGTTATTAGCAAAAATAGGTTTTACTCAAGGTTCCTTCCCAATTAGATATCTTGGACTTCCCCTTTCATCTAAGAAATGGAACAAATTGGATTGCTGTCAGCTGGTAGACAGAATAACTAGCAGGATAAAAATTGGATACTCTAAGCAACTGTCATATGCAGGCAGACTGCAGGTGGTAAATTCTGTGTTGTTTTCCATCTACAACTTCTGGAGCTCTGTATTCATTCTACCTCAGGCTGTGGTAAAAAAGGTTGACAACATATATAGGGACTATCTTTGGGGGAGTACTGAAGATAGGAGGAAACTTTCCTTAGTGGCATGGGAAAGAATATGTCTTCCTAAGAAATTTGGTGGGCTAAATGTTAAAGAAAGTAAACTATGGAATGTAGCATCAGTGGGGAAATTATTATGGCATCTAATCAATAACAAAGAAGCTCTATGGGTGAAGTGGGTGCATGGACTGTATATGAAAACTGATATAAACATTTGCACTCATAAGATACCAACTGATTGTTGTTGGTATTTGAAGAAGATTAACTCTTTAAAGGAGGATATGAATAGATGATATGAACAAGGAGTGTACAACTTGGGAAGGGGTGATGGTTACTCAAAAAATAGGAGTTATATTGCACTGTTAGGGGAAATGCAAACACGGCATATAGTAGATTTTGATATGGAGTAGTGTAGCACAGCCAAAACAAAGGTTTTTTGTGTGGCTGGGAGCTCAAAGAAGACTACTAACAAAGGGAAAGGCTGGTGAAGTTGCAGATTCATGTAGATAATGTGGAGTGTTGTTTATGTGATGAACAAAAAATTGAAACAAGTCAACATTTATCTGTTCAATGCAACTGGATAAGGAATGTTCGTGCTGAGATGCTGAGATGGCTTGGTGTACAATTGCAAGAAGGAGACATAGGGAGTGCAGTAAACAACAAAAAGAAGAAGTAGAAACAGTTAAAAAAAGAAATGGTTGCAGCAACAATGGGAGTTGTCTTCTATCATACGTGGAAGGCAAGAAATTGGAAGATCTTTAAAAGAACTAATGTAAATGGTGTAGATACTGCAGAACAGATTAAGCAGGAAATATTAGTTAGAGTAAGTATTATCCATAATTTGAGGAAGGCTAATAGCTGTAGAGAATTCTTGAGGAATATCACTGATGTATAGCCTAGTTTGAGATGGAGCATTCATAGAACCTTTGATGAGGTGATTATGGTGTAAAGTGCTCAATATGTGTAATCATTTGGTTGATCAATGGTAATATTCACAATGTTACCCCAAAAAAACTATTGAAGTTTTACAGATGCTGAAAACAGCGCCCAAATTTAAATAGTCAAACAGGACCCTAACGCAGCTACCTATTAAATCTGAAACACGTTTAAAGTAGCCATATTTAGCCAGAGCCTTAACAGTTTTTTGACCAAACCCACTTTAAATTATCTTTAAATGAACTCAAATTTCATATTCTAATTCTTACAAGCATTTGCAACAAGTGTTAATACAATACACATTTGGTTTTAAAGTTCAAGCAACTATATTAAGCTTTCAATTACCAAACCCAAGTTTCAAAGCTTCTTCAATGGTGCACCAAGTTTATTTTTTTCAGTTATCAGCCACCAAATCGAATTATAACTACGATATTAGCTTTTCACAATAGCTCCCAGATGATTCAAAAATAGCAGTCAATGTATACCTTTGCAGTATATTTTATACTGTTATATTATAACATTACAGTATAATGTATATTGTTACAATATACTATTACAGTATATTATTGTAAAGTTCTATGCTCTTATTTTATACTTTACGACCCGGTCGATCGTTTTGTGTATTGTAGCCATATTCTCCCTATTTATTGCCACTTCTATGTTCATTTGCGGTTATGTGACTTTCTAGGGGTGATTGGATTGGTTTCAGGGGAGTTTTGGTGTGAATTGGGATCTTAGTCCCAAGGTTGAAGGCTTAAGTTGAGAGAGTTGACCGAAGTTTGACTTTTATGTAGACGATTCCAAAATGGAGTTTGGATGGTTCAAATAGCTTCGTATGATGATTTTAGACTTAGACATATGTCCGGATATTGATTTGGAGGTCCGTAGGTTGGTTTGACGCTTTTTGACGGAAGTTGGAAAGTTAAAGGTTTGGAAGGTTGAGAGGTATGACTGAGAGTTGACTTTGTTAATATCGAGTTCAGATTTAAGTTCTGGGAGTTGGAATAGGTCTGTTGTGTCATTTGGGACTTGCATGCAAAATTTAAGGTCATTCAGAGTTGATTTGATATGGTTCGGCATTAGTTTTAGAAGTTGGAAGTTCATTAATTTAATTAGGCTTGAATTGGGCTGCGAATCATGATTTTGATGTTGTTCGATGTGATTTGAGGCTTCGAGTAGTTTGTGACGTATTTTAGGATTGGTTGGTGTATTGGATGGGGTCCTCAAGGGCCTCGGGTGTGTTTCGGATGGTTGACAGATCATGTTTGGACTTAGAGGAATGGCTGATGGCTTCAGGTCTGGAGAAATCGCACTTATGTTGATTTGGCCGCAGTTGAGAGACCGTATAAGCGGCCTGGTGATCGCAGGAGCTGGAATGGCTGGAGCTGTGGAGGATTTTCCGCATCTGTGGGCTTGCAGATGCAGGCAATGAGCGCAAAAGCGAAGTTGAGTGGAGTCATGGATTTCGGCAGATGCGGACATGTGGGCGCAGGTGTGCATGCGCAGAAGCGCAAATGAGACCACAGAAGCGAAAGTTTGCTGGAAAGTGAGGGACCACTAATTCGAAAAGAGTCCGCAGAAGCGGACTCACAGATGCGATGGGAGTTCCGCAAAAGCGCAAGGGTGGCTTTTATTGGAAGTCGCAGATGCGGCCACTTTTCCTCAGAAGCGGGACCGCAGGTTTAAAAACCGCTGGCAGACTTTTAAAATGAGGGTTCTGGTCTTTTTTTCTTATTTTGGACATGTGGAGCTCAGCTAAGGGCAATTTTTAGAAGACTTCTAGCTATAATTGAAAAGGTAAGTGAAGCTTAATCACTTCTGATGTTAGATATAAAATATTGATTGATTATTACACCTAGTTTATGTGAATTTGAAGTGAAGTTAGGGGATTTTAGAATATGTTGTTGGAGAGTGAGGTTTGATAATTTCGGGGTTGATTTGTGGATTTAATTGGATGGAATTAGTATGGTTGAACTGATAATTGAACGGGTATTCGGAATTTGTGAATTTTGTTGGGTTTCGGGGTGTGAACCCGGGGTTAACTTTTTAGGTTGACTTTGCATATTTGATTTAAGATCATTTGGGATTATTTCCTATGGCTAGTCGCTCAAAGACCGATTCACGAGGCAAGGCCTTCTCAGAGTATTGAGTTGCACGTTTTGAGTTAAGTAACATTTCCAAACTTGGAATTAAGGATAATTATCCTTGGGAACCAAGTTATTTGTGATGTATTGGAGTGACGCATATGCTAGGTGATGGGAATTTGGGCGTGCACCGGGGTAATTATGATTCGGGTTGACTTTTGGACTACATTGCTAATATACCTTGTTTTATCTGTGTTTTTCCTACTTTTGGATTTACTGAGCTATGATTCATGCTAGAAATCATATTTACGCTATATGGTTACTAGTTTGATACTTAATGAGGTTATTTCTAGTTTTTTAGGTTATCTAACTTAACTGTAATTACACACTTAGTCCTGATTCTTCATTTGCATATCATATCTTAGTCTCTGCTCATCATTCATTGTTACACCACATGTTGTTATTGTTTTTCCATATGTGGTGTTATTGGGCTGAGTGATATGAGGTTGTGAGACCTTGAGGCTTGAGAGGTTGATGACTGAGGTGGGCCTTAGAGGCGTGTTGAGAGTGTTATTTGGATCGGGTTGCACGTCGCAGCAGGCCTTATTTGCTTTATTATTATTAGGATTCTGCTGCACGCCGCAGCAGGCCATACTGGCTTTTTATTAGCGCTTGGGCAGGATTTGCCCCTCCAGAGTCTGACATACTCGCAGTGAGCGCAGGCACAATGATATTCATACACGTGCTTTGGTGAGGGCCATTGATGCCAGGCACCCGTACAGTGCTGAGTGATTTTGTGTTTGTAATGAAGTGGGCATTTGAGACAGACAGCTTGAGTGTGTTGAGAGTGAGAGCACATGGGGATACCACCATAAAATCATTTATTTGACATGCATAGTTGACATGTAGGCATAAGGACATATCATTCCTCATGCTAGCTGGTAACTAAAATTGTTCTATCAGTGTTGAACTTAATTGTTATACTTGAAAGCATGTCTAAATTCCTGTAATGTAAATGAGCCGATCATAATAATTCATTTGAGTTACTTATTGTTACTGTTATCATTATATTTGTGTTGTACTTAATATTAGTTTCTAACTGTCTTTTTTCTGAGCTCGTCACTGCTTTCAGCCCAAAGTTAGTTCTATCACTTTTTGAATACATGGGGTCGGTTATACTAATACTACACTCTGCACTTTGTGTGTAGATCCAGATACATCTGAACATGGTGATTGCTAGAGCCGTGTTGGTACTAGTATTTGGAGACTTCGAGGTAGCTGCTATGATGTCCGTAGCGCTTGACTCTCTTTCCTTTATTTTCCTTATTATTGTTCTACTGTCCAGACAGTTGTACTAAGGTTTTGGCTTTTATTTTGATACTCAGTAGTGCTCATGTACTCATTGACACCAAATTTTGGGGATGGTTGTAGTAGTATTGGTATTGTTTTTATTAGATAACTATGATAATTCGGTTGTTTAGTTTATTAAACCATGTTTATTCAAATGCTTAGTTATTATGTGATTGTTGGTTTGCCTGGAAAGTAGTGTTAGGTGTCATCGTGGCTCCGGTGGGAGTTGGGTCGTGACAAGTCCGTATCAGAGCACTAGGTTGCTTAGGTCTCACAAGTCATGAACAAGTTTAGTAGAGTCTTGCAGATCGGTATGGAGACATCCGTTCTTATCTTCGAGAGGCTACCGAACGGTTAGGAAACTTCACGTTCTTGCATTCTTGTCATGTGGACTTGTTATTTTCAAATCTTGAAGCATGACTCTTTTATTCTCTCATAGATGGTGAGGACACATGTGACCGAATTAGGCGGACGGCTACCAATACCACCAATTAGGGCCTCGAGAGGTCACGGCCGTGGTAGAGGCTGAGGCCGAGGTGCGGCCCATACTATAGCCAAAGCATCACCTATAGAGCCACCAGCTGCTCCAGCCGAGGAGCAAGTACCGGATATTGTTAAGCCGGTGGGACTAGCTCAGGCACCGGCAGTGACTATAGTTATTCCTGGCCTTCAAGAGGCCTTAAGCCAGATTTTGACTATGTGCACAAGCCTGGCTCAAGCAGTTTCGATCCTAGTTGTACCAGCTACCTCACAAGCTGGGGGAGGTGCCCAAACTCCTACCGCTCGTACTCTAAAGTAGCTAGCTTAGGGTCACCAAACACTAGGTTCATTACTGGTTCAGTCAATTGCTGCTGCTCGGGCGGAGGTTTGTCCACCTATGAGTGATAAGGAGCAGAAGAGGTTGGAGCAGTTTGGGAGGCTTAAGCCTCCAGAGTTCAGTGTAGCAGAGTCAAAGGCTCATGATTTTCTAGATAGGTGTCAGCGGATTCTTCACGCAGCGGGTCTTTTGGACACTAGTGGGGTTGCATTTACCATATTTCAATTGATAGGGGTAGCGTACAGACAATGGCAGGCTTATCAGTTGAGCAGGACGGCCGGCGCAGCACCACGTACATGGCCTCAATTCTTAGTTCTCTTCTTAGAGAAGTTTGTTCCCCAGACTCGCAGAGATGAGTTGCATAGTTAGTTCGAGTAGCTACGCTAGGAGGGTATGAGAGTGACCTAGTGTGAGACGAGGTTGGAAAATTTGGCTCGTCATGCAGTATGGTTAGTTCCCACTAAGAGAGAGAGAGAGGATCAAGAGGTCTATTGATGGCCTCAGTTATGGCCTATGCTTCAATTTGGCTCGAGAGGCCGAGAAAGACTTTAGGTTTGACCGGGTGGTCCAGATTGCTAGGCACTTGAAACATCTTCGCAGGCTTGAGCGTGAGGAGCGGGAGGGCAAGAGGCCCTAGGGTTCAAGTGGTTTCAGTGGTACCTCATCCGGAGGTCAGTCATGTCACAGCACAGGTCGTCTTTTCAGGCCCACTCAGATGGCCCGTCCGATTCATCATGGTTCATCAGCTAGCCATACACAACACTCGTCTAGTTCAGTCATCTTCGGTGCACTCCCAGCTCTGGGTTCATACCATGCTCCATTAGTTCAGTTCATGCCCCGCACTCATACCTAGATTGAGATTGCAACGAGTGTGGGGAGTTGGGGCACGTGATGAGGTTTTGTCCCCGTATATCGAAGGTCCCATGCAATAAAGATGTTAGGCTACGACTTCCGCACCAGTTACTACACCACCCGCTTAGCCAGCTCAGGGTGGGACTCAGGCAGTTTGAGGTCGCCCTAGAGGGGGTCGATCAGGTGGTGGTCAGGATCGATGCTATGTTTTTCGCTCTAGGCTAGAGGTAGTTTCTTCCGATGTTATTATCACAGGTATTGTTTTAGTGTGCTACATAGATGCTTCAGTGTCACGGCCCCAGTTCACCCTCCATGAACATGTCGTGATGGCACCTAGTTCCTACAACTAGGTAAGCCTAACAATGCGGAAATTAAAATAACTTGCGGAAATATCCTATTGGATTTAGCGAAACTAGAAGAAAACGTATATAAGTGCCACCTGGAATATACAACTCAAAAATAAAACACGGAAGTCTACAATTTTATCCCAAAACCCGGAAACTCATGGGAACCACAGGCTAATAGAAATGTAATATGCTGCTCTAACTCCAAAATGTCTAAACAACTTAAACAAAAGGATAGAATAACTACTAAAGCTAGAACAGAATAGAGACTCCTGGTCTGCGGACGTGGCAGATATACCTCGAACTCTCCGCTAGATCTCTCCGCCTCGAGGATAGTACGCCTGGGTGGAGGAACCTGGATCTGCACATGAAAAACATGCGCAGAAGGGGCATGAGTACACCACAGCGGTACTCAGTAAGTGCCAAGCCTAACCTCGGTTGGGTAGTGACGAGGAAAGTCAGGGCCCTACTGATGTAAAATATAATAATAAATTAACAATATGAAAAACTGGCAGTAATAATGAGCACAGCAGTGAGATAAGACAGGTCAACAAGGCAATAACAACTACACAAAGAAAAAAGTAAACACGGAATGTGTACAGCTTAATACCAGTGATAACAATGAGGATCTCCCAGGATACCATCCTGTAGTCTTTTTTCTCAACTATCCAGTGGATCTCCCGGGATACTGTTGATACCCAATTTTTTCCAAAGTATTTCTTATACCTAAATATTTTTAAAAATAGCATATTGGTGCATATATAAGCACATCCAAGAGTTTTGACATTTTTTTTGATGATTTTAAAACCAACTATCGCCTATTTTGTTTTACACAACAAAATCCAATAATTATTTTCAAAATTATCATTTTGGTGAATAATTCATTTTATTTTCACATTTACACTAAAATATAATTAAAGTAATTTTCGCATATTTTTTACAAATCTTTTTGATATTTTAAAGCTAAATTGCATGTAATTGCAATTATAGCCCATCTTGTGATTTATGACATTTTACGTTTATATAATTAGTCCCAGCATTTCTTTATTAATATTTATATAGTACTTATTTATCCAGTACGTTTAATTTGTTTTTAAAATCAGTATTACCAGATTTATAAAATAAAAAAGGGAAAATTGGCTATTTACAATTTTGGCCTTATTGCATTTCAATTTTAGCCAATTTGGTCATT